>NC_088398.1:6827898-6935398 GCF_034236695.1 Oncorhynchus nerka | reverse complement strand
GGTTGGTGACGGTCAGGTCGTCCCCCACCACCTGGATACCCACGGAGGCTGTCATCTGGGACCAGGCCGGCCAATCATCCTGGTCAAACGGATCCTCAATGGACACCACTGGAGGAGAGAGGGCCAGGAGGAATGTTAGTGAGTGTTTGTGTGTGATGCAGCCATAATGGAGAATAAGGACAGGGGGAGAATGAGGGTAGGCTAAGGATGACCTGGGGCCATGCCTCCAGACACTGATCTAAGGACAGTTTTTCATTTCAATGCCTAATGGTTAATGTTACAATTTCTGAGCAGTAGATATTCCTACATCTGTCCCTAAAGGAAATATCTACCTAGAGTGAAGGAAATTACTCTACCATGTTAAGGAGTGTGTATGTGTGTGTGTGTATATGTGTGTGCCTACTCTAGCGTATTAAGGGGTGTGTGATGGGAGTTGGTTGATTAGCTCAAGACCCACTCATGGCCCACGGTGGACGGGCTCAGAGGTACACCGTGTCAGTCTTAATGGGGATGTCAATTACTGCCTCTGACTGGACACGCTATACTATCACCCATTACACCGTGCTTTTACACCTGCATTGTTTGCTGTTTGGGGTTTTAGGCTGGGTTTCTGTACAGCACTTTGAGATATCAGCTGATGTACGAAGGGCTATATAAATAAATTTGATTTGATTTGATTTACACTCTACACTCCTCAGAGAGACAGAGAGAGACTTTGACTTTTGGCCTTTCTTTAATGAAACATTCTCATTTCATTAAAACCTCACACCCCCCCTTAAAATAAAACAGCAAAATATATCCTGTACTACATAAACGTACCATACTCACCTTGCCCTCTACCCCACGATACAAAACAACACATCACACCAATAGCCCTTCCAACACACCAAACATCTTCACCACTTACAGACAGCCCCCCAACACACCATATCTCCAAAATATCTTCCCGGCTATACAGACAGCCCCCCAACACACCATATCTCCTGAAACATCTTCCCGGCTATACAGACAGCCCCCCCCCAACACACCATATCTCCTGAAACATCTTCCCGGCTATACAGACAGCCCCCCAACACACCATATCTCCTGAAACATCTTCCCGGCTATACAGACAGCCCCCCCAACACACCATATCTCCTGAAACATCTTCCCGGCTATACAGACAGCCCCCCAACACACCATATCTCCTGAAACATCTTCCCCGGCTATACAGACAGCCCCCCCAACACACCATATCTCCTGAAACATCTTCCCGGCTATACAGACAGCCCCCCCCAACACACCATATCTCCTGAAATATCTTCCCGGCTATACAGACATACAGACAGCCCCCCCAACACACCATATCTCCTGAAACATCTTCCCGGCTATACAGACAGCCCCCCAACACACCATATCTCCTGAAACATCTTCCCGGCTATACAGACAGCCCCCCCAACACACCATATCTCCCCCAACAACACACCATATCTCCTGAAACATCTTCTTCCCGGCTATACAGACAGCCCCCCAACACACCATATCTCCTGAAACATCTTCCCGGCTATACAGACATCCCCCCAACACACCATATCTCCTGAAACATCTTCCCGGCTATACAGACAGCCCCCCAACACACCATATCTCCTGAAACATCTTCACACTTTTCATCATTTTATAGAATTCAAATTCCACCCTAAGGTGGGCAGAGACCATCCCATTAAATAATAGTAAAGGGTCTGTTATCCCCCCACCTTTGACCCTTTTCCTCCTTATTAGCCAAATAGCCAAGTTTGCTTGAGCAAACAGAAATTTAAACAAAACACATTTGGCCTTTTCCTTATTTGAATACCTGTACCCTATTATATACATCCCAACAGTAAAAACCACCCCCAACCTCTCACACAGATATTCCAACAGAGACATTAATGGCATTAACCTGGCGCACACAGAAAACACATGAATCACAGTTTCTCTCATAACACAGAAAGGACGCCCCTGCCCGACTCCAGGTTCAACCCGTGCCAACCAGCTGTTAGTGGCCAGGGCTCCATGTAGAACCCTTCACTGTAGGTCCCCTGACCTCTTTGGTACTGGGGGTTTGTAGAGCCCCCTCCATCTAAAACCCACCATACTCTCCTCCCCACATACCCCCTGCCACTGATGTGCCTTCACTCCTGTTAGGCTCCTAATGTTCCTTACCTTAATATAGAGGTTGAAGAGGGCTTTACTGCCCACCCCCTCAAACTCCCCCAGGTTCAGAGTGTTAAAATCTAACAAGTCCTCCAGACCCCCTTTCCAGTCCCCAGTCTCTGCCGTCATCTGCAGTGGTGGAAACATGGGTGGCCACTCCCCCTTTGGCTGCTCAAACACCCCCCTTACCCCCCTTACCGGCTCAGACAGTGCCTCCCTCAGCACTGCATAGTAAATATCTGATAGACCTGCGGTACTCAGCCTCTCCAGCTTCATGAGGAACAGCTACCGGTCCAACCCTAATCCGCCATCTCTCCTCAGCAGCGTGCATGCTGGTTCCATCCAGCCAACATCAGTATGGTACAGCAGTCTCTGCACTGCCTTTAGTCGGAAGGCAGCCACCCTGCTCTCCAGTTCCACCAGGCACTGTCCTCCTTGGTGGACAGTCATTTACAACACTGCCGCCCTCATCCAGTGATGGCCCAACCAGAAAAAGTCCACCAGCTTGCGGGGGAGGGGGGGGGGGGGGGGGTGTTGAGGACAGCCAGTTTATGCCACAGGGAAGATGCCACCAGGTTGTTGATTATCAGCACCATCCCTCTATATGACACTTGGGACAGGAGCCACCTCCACCTGGCCAGTCTTGACACCACTGCCCGTGACAGCCCCTCCCAGTTCTTCCTGGCCCGGGTACACCCCTAACATTTTAAGCCCTTCACAACCCCACTGCAAACCCCCTGGAAGCAGAGGAGGGGCCACATCCCCCCATGGCCCACATAACAGAGCTTTGCTCTTGCCCCAGTTTACCTTAGCTGACAAAGCACCCTCATACACCTTCAGACTAGTCTCTAGTGCCTGCATATCCTGACCATCAAAGAAACGTCATCTGCATACCCTGACACTGCTATGCCTGTCACCACACCCATGTCTGTCCAGCACACTCCCTGCAGTCTCCTGCGTAGCAGGCCCAAAAAAGGCTCACTGGCCCCGACAGAGTGCATCCTTGTCTAATGCCTCGTCTCACTCAGACTGTCCTACTGAGCCCCCCTCCCACCTTGACCATACATGATGCCCCAGCATACAACATCTTCACAAATGTCAAAAACCTTTCCCCAAACCCAAACATCACATTAAACAGATACTCATGGTCCACTCTATCAAAAGCCTTCTCTTGATGTAAAGAGACCCGTCCAAAGTTCACATTAGAAACTCTCGACATGTCAAGTCCAACATGTCCCTAATTAAGAACAAGTTGTCCGTGATTGAGAGTCCCGGTACACAATATGTTTGGTCCTTATGTACTATCGAGTCCAGGTGGGACTTCAGTCTGTTAGAGAGACCGTGGCAAATATCTTGAAGTCCACACAGAGCAATGCCACAGGACTCCAGTTCTTAAGTTCACACAAGTCCCCTTTTTTGGGATGGAGAGTCAGAGCCGCCTGACGACAGCTCATCGACAACTCTCCTACCCCAACGCATTCACGCAACACGCAAAATAAGTCCAGTCCAATTATTACCCAGAATTTTTTATAAAACTCCACTGGGAGTCCATCGACCCCCAGTGCATGACCGGGGTACATCTGGGTTACGGCCTCTGCCAGTTCATGGGACAACAGAGGAATCTCCATTTCATCCCTCTGTGCCAGAAAGAGCTTAGGGAGTTCTGCGACCAAGACCTGAGCACACATAGGATCACACATTTCTGCCCTATACAACTCAGTATTTAACTCCACAGTTCACTCTCGCATCTCCCCCACCACAGAGGTCACCTGCCCATCAGACAACCGTCGACAATGCATACTCTTGGCTTCACCGCTCTGTCTTTCCAAACCAAAGAAGGAGGAGCTGGGAGTATCCATCTCCTTGGGCATAGAGAACCTAGCTCTTACAAGTGCTCCCTTTGCTTTAACCTGGAAAAAACTGCCCAGGTCCCTACGTAATTCACATAAATTAGCCTGGAGGCCTACATTGCCTTGCCCCACCATCTCTACCTCCATCTCACTAATACTATGCTCGAGTTCCCCCAGTACTCTCCTAGCCTCTGAGGATGAGAGAGCTGTATACTGTTGACAGAAAAGAAAAGCCGAATTTGGACTTTCCCCACATCCCACCATTGACTCAGAGACTCATATTCCTCTCTTTGCTGCCCCCACCTTTCCCAAAAAATATTGAAACCTGAGCAAAAAGTGGCATCTTGAAAGCTTTACATTAAACTTCCAATAGGATGCCTGCCGAGGCCCTGGTGAAATAGACAGCCGAGCCATGGTTATGTGGTGATCCGAATACCCCACCGGGAGAATGGTAGCATCTAACTGTCACGCCCTGACCTTAGAGAGCTTTTAATGTCTCTATTTTGGTTTGGTCAGGGTGTGATTTGGGTGGGCATTCTATGTCCTTTTTCTATGTTTTCTATTTCTTTGTTTTGGCCGGGTATGGTTCTCAATCAGGGACAGCTGTCTATCGTTGTCACTGATTGGGAACCATACTTAGGTAGCTTTTTGTGGGTAGTTATTTTCTGTTTTGTGTTTCTGCACCTGACAGGTTTCAGTTCTGCACCTGACTGTTTCGGTTTTCATTCATTCTCTTTGTTAATTTTGTTATTTAGTGTTCAGTTCAAATAAAAGTATGAACACCTGCCACGCTGCACCTTGGTCCTCTCCTTTCATCAGCCGTGACACCAACAGCCTATTGCTCTGATTCCTAGACATGTAAAATCGATCAAGTCCGGCTGCACTCAGCCTAGCCCCAAAAACCTTCACCCATGTATACTGCCTTGTGTTGGGATGTTTAGTTCTCCAAACATCCACTAGGTCAAACTGATCAATGATGTCCCTTAACACTCCCACTGACACTGAATGAGGCTCTTCCCCATTTCTGTCTTTCGTAAAATCCATTGTACAGCTCCAGTCCCCGCCGACCACCAGCATCTCCTCAGGCGCTACCTGTGAGAGTTCCTGTCTAAGACACCCAAATAGAACCCCCCTCTCTCTCTCTGTGTTAGGCACATAGACATTTATGAAGACAAAACCCATGTTGTTAATTTCTGCTTTTACAACAAGCAGCCTACCCCTACACACCTCCTTTGAGGAGCAAATTTTTACAGAAAGACCCGGTACAGAAAGGACTGCCACCCCTGCACTAAAATGTGTCCCATGGCTCAACACATTTGCCCCTTTCCACCAGAGCCCCAATCGACTTCATTCACCACATCACTATGCATCTCCTGCAGAAACAACACCTGTACTGTTTTTTTGTTTTACATATTCAGCCAACACAATCCTCTTTACCGCATTTCTGGCACCATTTAAATTAAGCGAGCCTACCCAAAGAGTCTCCATAAGAAGTGGGAGAAAAGCCAGCAAAAACAAAGAGACCAATAGAGCCCCAGTGCCAGAAAAAAACTATACATCTAAACAGCGTCTGAAGGTAGACTCTTACGCACGGTTGTGATCCACTTCCTCAACCTAAACTGTTTCCTGGGTGAGAGGACACCATGCCCCTCATTTTTCATAGCATGTTGTACTGATCATACTAATTTTCTCGGATCAGAAAATAAAAGCCTCAAGATTAACTTTTTTCCCCTTGGTCTCATTCAGGAACCTTGTCAGTTCCCTCAACGTGTACTTAGACCCCTCTGCTTGACTGGCAGTCAGCTCCGAACCCATTGAAGTGGATTCTGAAAAAAACAGATCCTCATCATCCTCTTCCTCAGACTCACTTTCCTCCTCATCTCCATCTCCCATCCTGACCACCTGCCCTTCCTCTCTGGTCAGGGCCTCCCCCCGAGCACCAGGCAAAGGTTTCTTGGTGCCTTATACCCTCCCACCTTATTTCTTGTCCCCTTTTTCCTTTAACGCGACACCCTCCTCCTCCCACCCTAGTCTCTTACACTTCCCCACTATACTCTCCTCATCCACTAGCATAACCTGACTAGACCCAGCCTCATCTACACCATCATCTTTAGCCTGACTAGGCCCAGCCTCATCTACCACATCATCTCTAGCCTGACTAGGCCCAGCCTCATCTACACCACCCTCCATAGTATGATAAGGCCCAGCCTCAGCTACCCCACCATCTCTAGCCTGACTAGGCCCAGCCTCATCTACCACACCATCTCTAGCCTGACTAGGCCCAGCCTAATCTACACCACCATCCATAGCATGACTAGGCCCAGCCTCTGCTGTCTGTGTCTCATTGCCCCCTGCACATTGATCTCGATTTCCCCCACTGGCGCTTGTACCTTGTCTATGGCCTTTATGTGGGCACGCAAAGCTCTTATGCCCCAAATCCACACACTCAAAACACCATAGACTATCTGTGCTGGTAAACCCTGTGAAGAGCCCCTCCCCATGCCTCACTTTAAAATGCACATTTAGCTGTTGCTCATTGTTATTCAGAAACACGAACACTTTCCTCCGGAATGAAACATAGTGCTTAACGGCATCTGCCTGAAAACCTGCTGACAGTACACGAAAACCGCTAGCAAACCTACCAAAATGACTCAGCTCTTTCCTGATTTGATCATCCGTAATAAACAGAGGCAAATTTGCAACTACCACCCTTGTCGAAGGGGTAGAAAGAGGCGAAATTGGCACCAACACACCCCTTACAAATATTCCACTAGCAATTAGCCTACCAACCTAATTTGCTCTTTTCATGAACAAAATCACAGCTTTGTTCATTCTGGAAGCAGAATGTATAAATTCAGCTCCTACCTGTTCACCGACTGCAAACAGATCCTCCTCCACTTTAACTCCATTCTCAGGAACACACCTGAATCCATGCCGTATCGACAGCGTCTCCTCTGTGCTAGGATGAGTAGCCATTGCGCACACCACACCTTCCAAACCCCAGGAAACTAACTCTGTCCTCTTCCACCCTAACTTTGAAAAAACCTGTGGATACCGCTAAAACAAAGAGTGCATTAATAACCCTCCCCCATATAAAATAAAAATTGAAAGAAAAGACCAAGGACAGAATCAAGAAAATAAGTTAGGACAGAGCCCTCCACACAAAACACTCAAACTCCAAAAAACTCCCAGCATGCACTGCGCGAGAGAGAGAAAGAAAGAAAGAGAGAGAGAGAGAGCTTGGATGGCCTCCCCTCATTTCCTGACACCAGTTAAGGAGGTTTTAATTATGCGCTACAGTGCACATTTGGCAAGGTGGGAGCTGCACTGATGTAGCCCTGTTCCCCATTACTGGTGCTTATCCATGTCTCTATGGCTGTGTGTGTGTGTGTGTGTGTGTGTGTGTGTGTGTGTGTGTGTGTGTGTGTGTGTGTGTGTGTGTGTGTGTGAGAGAGAGAAAGAGAGCTTCAGTACAAGACATCAGGGTTAATTGCCGGGAGGGGAGTAGCCTAATCAATCATATCATGGAACAATTAACCATGTTAGGGCGACAGGTACACACACACACACATACACACACACCTGGGTAGTCATTGACGAAGCCCTGGTACATGTCACAGAGCTCTTGGGCGCTGATGTGGCGGTCTGCGTTGGGCGGAGACTTGAAGTCCAGGTCGTACTTGCCCTCTTTGTAGAACTCAGAGGCTGCCACGTCCATCCCGATCACCACCTTGTCTGTGAAACCTGCCTTCTCAATGGCTGTCTTGATCAGCTCCAGGGCTGCACAGGACAGAGGGACAGGACACAGGGACAGGGCAAATGGACAGGACACAGGGACAGGGCAAATGGACAGGACAGAGGGACAGGGCAAAGGGGCAGGACACAGGGACACAACACATGGACAGGGGGACAGGACACAGGGACATGACAGAGAGACAGGACAAAGGGACATGACACAGGGAAAGGGGGACAGGACACAGGGACATGACACAGGGACAGGGGGACACAGGGACAAGACACAGAGATAGGACAGAGAGACAGGGAAAGGGAGTGTGACAAGAAAGTTGAGCAGGGAGAGGGGGTTGCTATTAAACAGTGAGTGATAAATCCAATGCAGGGGTATTGTGCTTGTCTTGCTCTGACTCTGAAAGACAATGTGCTGTGTTAATTTATGAGCCCAGTTCAAAAACAACCACGGACTCCAACCCCTTCTGTATTTACAGTAATATTGGGAATCTTGCCTACGGTGCATTCAGAAACTATTCATACCCCTTGACTTATTCCACATTTTGTTATATTACAGCCTGAATTCAAAATGGATTAAATAGATTTTTGTTCACACCCATCTACACACAATACCCACAAAATGACAAAGTGAAAACATGTTTATAGACATTTTTGCAAATGTATTAAGTCAATACATGTTAGAATCACCTTTGGCAGCAATTACAGCTGTGAGTCTTTCTGGGTAAGTCTCTAAGAGCTTTGCACACCTGGATTGTACAATATTTGCACTTTATTCTTTTAAGCTATTCAAGCTCCATCAGGTTGGTTGTTGATCATTGCTAGACAGCCATTTTCAAGTCTTGCCATAGATTTTCAAGCCGATTAAGTCAAAACCAATGTTGTCTTGGTAAGCAACTCCAGTGTATATTTGGCCTTGTGTTTAAGGTTATTGTCCTGCTGGAAGGTACATTTGTCCCCCAGTGTCTGGTGGAAAAGCAGACTGAACCAGTGTTTCCTCTAGGATTTTGCCTGTGCTTAGCTCTATTTAGTTTATTTTTTATATAATTAACTCCCTAGTCCTTGCCAACGACAATCATACCCATAACATGATGCAGCCACCACCATGCTTGAAAATATGAAGTGATACTCAGTGATGTGTTGTGTTTGATTTGCCCCAAACATAATGCTTTGTATTCAAGTTAATTTCTTTGCCACATTCTTTGCAGTTTTACTTTAGTGCCTTATTGCAAAAAGGATTCATGCTTTGGAATATTTGTATTTTGTACAGGCTTCCTTCTTTTCACTCTGTCATTTAGATTAGTATTGTGGAGTAACTACAATGTTGTTGATCCATCCTCAGTTTTCTCCTATCACAGCCATTAAACTGTAACTGTTTTAAAGTTTCCTTCCTCTCCGGCTACTTACTTAGGAAGGATGCCTGTATCTTTTTAGTGACTGGGCGTATTGATAAACCATACAAAGTGTAATTAATAACTTCACAATGCTCAAGGGGATATTCAATGTCTGCTTTTTATATTTTTACCCATCTAGCAGTAAGTGCCCTTCTTTGTGAGGCATTGGAAAACGTGTAGGTCAGGCTGTAACAGAATAAAATGTGGAAAAAGTCAAGGAGTGTGAATACTTTCTGAAGGCAATGTAAACCAATTGGAAGGCTGTTTCCTTCACATCTGAAAACACAGAAAGCTGAGGGTCTACAGAAGTTGTTTCTGAACCATGCAGTAATGTCTTTGATATGTCTTTCCTCCTGTCTCTCTCACCTTCAGTGTTCTCCAGTATGTTTGGGGCGAACCCCCCCTCGTCCCCCACGTTGGTGGCGTTCTGGCCATACTTCTCCTTGATCACTTCCCTCAGCGTCTGGTATAGCTCCGCCCCCACACGCACAGCGTCCCTGAAAGACTCCGCCCCTACAGGAAGTACCATGAACTCCTGCATGGCCAGCTTGTTGCCCGCGTGAGAGCCCCCGTTGATAACGTTAAAGGCCTGAGGGAGAGACGGACCAGGGGAGAAGAGGAGAGGGAGACATACATCAGTATTTGTCAATATACTGTATTTATTCATTCATTTATCTAGTTGTTCCTTCATTCCTTTATCTAGATGGTGCTTCATTCCTTTATCCAGTTGTTCCTTCATTCCTTTACCCAGCTGTTCCTTCATTCCTTTATCCAGTTGTTCCTTCATTCCTTTATCCAGCTGTTCCTTCATTCCTTTATCCAGTTGTTCCTTCATTCCTTTATCCAGTTGTTCCTTCATTCCTTTATCCAGTTGTTCCTTCATTCCTTTATCCAGTTGTTCCTTCATTCCTTTATCCAGCTGTTCCTTCATTCCTTTATCCAGTTGTTCCTTCATTCCTTTATCCAGCTGTTCCTTCATTCCTTTATCCAGCTGTTCCTTCATTCCTTTATCCAGTTGTTCCTTCATTCCTTTATCCAGTTGTTCCTTCATTCCTTTATCCAGTTGTTCCTTCATTCCTTTGTCCTGTAGTTCCTTCATTACTTTGTCCTGTAGTTCATTCATTCCTTTATCTAGTTGTTCCTTCATTCTATTGTCCTGTAGTTCATTCATTCCTTTATCTAGTTGTTCCTTCGTTCCTTTATCCAGTAGTTCCTTCATTCCTTTATCCAGTAGTTCCTTCATTCCTTTGTCCTGTAGTTCATTCATTCCTTTATCTAGTCGTTCCTTCATTCCTTTGTCCAGTAGTTCATTCATTGATTCATTCATTCGTTCATTCAATGACAGCGATAACTCTCTGAAGCCTTCATCTTATCTTTTTTTACAGAGTAGGTTATGGTTTTTGGTCAAATGTATTCTATGACAGTCAACTGAATACAGGTGAAAATGTAACGGTAATGAACTCACAGGAACTGGAAGCACTAGCTCTGTGTTTCCTGCCAGGTCAGCAATGTGACGGTACAGGGGGACACCTTTCTCTGCAGCACCAGCTTTGCATATGGCCAAGGACACACCCAGAATAGCATTGGCCCCAAACTGAGCTGAAGGGAGCAGAATGAATAGGTATGAATTAAGGGAAAGATCAAATTGAAAAAGCACTGGTTAGAATAAAATGTTCAGACGCCAGCTCTTGAGACCAGGACTAGTCCAAGCTGGTGTCTCATATGTGATTCATACAGGTTGTTACTTACACTTGTTCTCAGTGCCGTCCATCTCTATCATCATCTTGTCCAGTTTCTCCTGTTCTACCACACTGACCTCCTGCAACACAGCACATCTTAGAGAGAATGATGAGACATCTTTCTCTCTTTCTCTCAGTTACAAATATGACCAAACAAACACACTGCAACACAGGACATAACACACACACATACACACGCTCTCCACCATACTCACCGACTGGATGAGGGCAGGACCGATGGTGTCATTGATGTGATCAACAGCCTTGAGCACACCTAGGAGAAGGAGGGATGTAGCGAAGGATGAGAAGAAACAGGATGAAGAAGAGGGGGTGGAGGAGGAGGAGGATACAGAGACAGGACATAAGAATGAAGAAAAGGACACAGAAAAGTAGTTCATTCTGCACCTCACTTAGTGTAGTCATCTTTATTTTCCTCCTCACAGTGCTACCATAAGTCAATATGGCTTACTGTTCATATACCTTCTCTAGTACCCATCCATCTCCTAGCCCATTTCTCTATCCCCCTTCACTTCCCCGCACACACGCACGCACACAAACACACACACACACACACACACACACACACACACACACACACACACACACACACACACACACACACACACACACACACACACACAAACACACACACACACACACACACACACACACACTTTCTCGGCAATCACCTTTGCCCTTGTAGCGGCTTTTGTCTCCGTCTCTCAGCTCCAGGGCTTCATAGATGCCAGTAGACGCTCCGCTAGGCACAGCTGCCCTGAAGACACCTGGAAGGAGGAGGGAGAGATTTGAGGGAATGGGGGAAGGGAGGGGAAGACAGATGGAGGAGGGAATGGAAGGGTTGAGAAAACGAGGGAATGGAGGGGTGAAGGATAGAGGGGAAAGGAAGATACCCATTAACCAGTTGATAATGGAATATCTCAAATAATCACACCATGTAGTGATGATGAAAAATACCAGTCTCTCACCTTTGTCAGTGTGCAGGTCCACTTCCACTGTGGGGTTCCCCCTAGAGTCCAGGATCTCCCTGGCAACAATGATCACTATCGACATCCTGTGGGGAACACACACACACACATACACACAGACGTGCACAGTCAAATATAATGCAGACACAATTCATTCTCACCTCTAACAGGCACGCACACAAATGTACACACACACACACGTACACACACACATACAGTGGGGAGAACAAGTATTTGATACACTGCTGATTTTGCAGGTTTTCCAACTTACAAAGCATGTAGAGGTCTGTAATTTTTATCATAGGTACACGTCAACTGTGAGAGATGGAATCTAAAACAAAAATCCAGAAAATCACAATGTATGCTTTTTAAGTAATTAATTTGCATTTTATTGCATGACATAAGTATTTGATCACCTGTTAGTTTTTCTTTAAGAATCCCTCCTATTCTCCACTCATTACCTGTATTAACTCGTTACCTGTATAAAAGACACCTGTCCACACACTCAATCAAACAGACTCCAACCTCTCCGCAATGGCCAAGACCAGTGGGATGTGTAAGGACATCAGTGATAAAATTGTAGACCTGCACAAGGCTGGGATGGGCTACAGGACATTAGGCAAGCAGCTTGGTGAGAAGGCAACAACTGTTGGCGCAATTATTAGAAAATGGAAGAAGTTGAAGATGACGGTCAATCACCCTCGGTCTGGGGCTCCATGCAAGATCTCACCTCGTGGGGCATCAATGATCATGAGGAAGGTGAGGGATCAGCCCAGACCTACACGGCAGGACCTGGTCAATGACCTGAAGAGAACTGGGACCACAGTCTCAAAGAAAACCATTAGTAACACACTACGCCATCATGGATTAAAATCCTGCAGCGCACGCAAGGTCCCCCTGCTCAAGCCAGCGCATGTCCAGGCCCGTCTGAAGTTTGCCAATGACCATCTGGATGATCCATATGAGGAATGGGAGAAGGTCATGTGATCTGATGAGACAAAAATAGAGCTTTTTGGTCTAAACTCCACTCGCTGTGTTTGGAGGAAGAAGAAGGATGAGTACAACCCCAAGAACACCATCCCAACCGTGAAGCATGGAGGTGGAAACATCATTCTTTGGGGATGCTTTTCTGCAAAGGGGACAGGACGACAGCACCGTATTGAGGGGAGGATGGATGGGGCCATGTATCGCGAGATCTGGCCAACAACCAACAACAACCTCCTTCCCTCAGTAAGAGCATTGAAGATGGGTCGTGGCTGGGTCTTCCAGCATGACAACGACCTGAAACACAAAGCCAGGGCAACTAAGGATCTCAAGGTCCTGGAGTGGTCTAGCCAGTCTCCAGACCTGAACCCAATAGAACATTTTTGGAGGAAGCTGAAAGTCCGTATTGCCCAGCGACAGCCCCGAAACCTGAAGGATCTGGAGAAGGTCTGTATGGAGGAGTGGGCCAAAATCCCTGCTGCAGTGTGTGCAAACCTGGTCTATAACTACAGGAAATGTATGATCTCTGTAATTGCAAACAAAGGTTTCTGTACTAAATATTAAGTTCTGCTTTTCTGATGTATAAAATACTTATGTCATGCAATAAAATGCAAATGAATTACTTAAAAATCATACAATGTGACTTTCTGGATTTTTGTTTTAGATTCCATCTCTCACAGTTGAAGTGTACCTATGATAAAAATGACAGACCTCTACATGCTTTGTAAGTAGGAAAACCTGCAAAATCGGCAGCGTATTAAATACTGGTTCTCCCCACTGTATACACACACGCAAAGCACCTTTCATCCTCTCTTCTAGCACATACAGTACATGCACCAACCCTCCTCCTAACACAGCCATGTTCTAACACAGCCATGTTCTAACACAGCCTTGTTCTAACACAGCCATGTTCTAACTCAGCCATGTTCTAATACAGCCATGTTCTAACTCAGCCATGTTCTAATACAGCCATGTTCTAACTCAGCCATGTTCTAATACAGCCATGTTCTAACACAGCAGATGGATTTCTGCATTATCAAAACAAGCTTTAGAAGACGGGGGAGAAAGATGAGAGGAGCAAGGGAACGGTGGTAGAGATTCTATAATTTTTAAATCCCCCTTTGGCCAGAAATTATGAATATTCTGAGATGGGGTGAGTGATATTCACAGAGTGAGAGATAAAAATGACCTCTTAAATGTCTTTGCCGGAGACATAAACAGAGACTAACACAGGCAGACTTCTACTCACTCTCTCTCTCTCTCTCTCACACACACACACACACACACACACACACACACACACACACACACACACACACACACACGTAGCACACTGACGCATAGTCAGGAAGTAAATGCTGTGAAGCAGATGCACTCTAAGCACATACAGCGACACACACCATACCGCAATTGACAGGCCAACCATCAAACACATTCAACACCGAACCATGGACTAGTAGGACACACGTTCAATGCGCTGTCATTCCTTGACACATACACACCGTCAGTGAGTTCAGACACATAAGCTGATGCAATGGTATCTGTGCTGTGAGGTCAAGGACTAATCAGAGGATATGAGCCGGTGGAGGGATGAAATGGTGAGAGCAGAGAGCAGAGAGACAGAGGAGAGGAGACTTAGAAGGATGAGAGGAAGGAATAGATGTATATTGTTTTCCATTACCTGCAGTGTGTGTGAAGCCTGGTAGGGAAAGTGAGAGAATGTGAGCAAATGAAAGAGAGGGAGAGTGAGAGAGGGGCACAGGGAGGAGGTAGAAAATGGGAGGGGGTGAGAACGTGAGACAGACGGGGGAGGGGGAACGCGCAAGTTATTGGAAGATGCAGAGGAAAGGGGAGGGAGCGAGACTGGGTCAAGGAGACAAAAAGAGGAGAGGAGAGAAGGATTCAGCATAGCAGCAGTAGGCACCGAAAAAGAGGGTTGTGTGTATTCGGTTTTTGGCTTGAGCCCAGAGAAACGTCACAAAATAGAATAGGAGAGAACACAACATGGAATACAAAACACAATCCCCCACAACCCCCCTGTCCCATCCCATGATGACACAGTCAACATACTGCACCACAGCAACAGAGCTACAGCCCTAGGCACTGACGCTCAGTATATTGGCAATCACAAAAATGACACATTCATTTATGCATACATTTGTTGGAACAATATTTCCGCAGATGTCATAAGTACTAGTCAGTAGTGATGTAAGCCCTGATAAGCTCACATACACAGAGAACAGGAAGAAACAGACGGCAGGGTTGGCAGGAGTGTATGCTGGGACATACTGTGGGATGCATGGGCTTAGCTTGCTGTGTGTATCTGCTAGCTAGAACATACTGGAGGATGCATTCACTTAGTTAGCATTAGCATTCTCCTCTAAGACATACTGCAGGCTGCAGAAATCTGTTAGTATGGCTATCAGCTTTGTATAGATAATATGTGGATTGGCCTTGTATAGACTGTTGTGACCAAACTGGAGGTTGTATTTGGCTTAGCCTTAGTATGCACAGTATAGGAGGGGAGACATTGAACTCCCTGTAGTCCAGGTTAGATGGCCATATGGAATAGATACAGTGCCTTGCAAAAGTATTCATACCCCTTGGATTTCTGCATTACATTTACATTTAAGTCATTTAGCAGACGCTCTTATCCAGAGCGACTTACAAATTGGTGCTTTCACCTTATGACATCCAGTGGAACAGCCACTTTACAATAGTGCATCTAGGTCTTTTAAGGGGGGAGGGGGAGAAGGATTACTTTATCCTATCCTAGGTATTCCTTAAAGAGGTGGGGTTTCAGGTGTCTCCGGAAGGTGGTGATTGACTCCGCTGTCCTGGCGTCGTGAGGGAGTTTGTTCCACCATTGGGGGGCCAGAGCAGCGAACAGTTTTGACTGGGCTGAGCGGGAACTGTACTTCCTCAGTGGTAGGGAGGCGAGCAGGCCAGAGGTGGATGAACGCAGTGCCCTTGTTTGGGTGTAGGGCCTGATCAGAGCCTGGAGGTACTGAGGTGCCGTTCCCCTCACAGCTCCGTAGGCAAGCACCATGGTCTTGTAGCGGATGCGAGCTTCAACTGGAAGCCAGTGGAGAGAGCGGAGGAGCGGGGTGACGTGAGAGAACTTGGGAAGGTTGAACACCAGACGGGCTGCGGCGTTCTGGATGAGTTGTAGGGGTTTAATGGCACAGGCAGGGAGCCCAGCCAACAGCGAGTTGCAGTAATCCAGACGGGAGATGACAAGTGCCTGGATTAGGACCTGCGCCGCTTCCTGTGTGAGGCAGGGTCGTACTCTGCGGATGTTGTAGAGCATGAACCTACAGGAAAGGGCCACCGCCTTGATGTTATTTGAGAACGACAGGGTGTTGTCCAGGATCACGCCAAGGTTCTTAGCGCTCTGGGGAGGACACAATGGAGTTGTCAACCGTGATGGCGAGATCATGGAACGGGCAGTCCTTCCCCGGGAGGAAGAGCAGCTCCGTCTTGCCGAGGTTCAGCTTGAGGTGATGATCCGGCATCCACACTGATATGTCTGCCAGACATGCAGAGATGCGATTCGCCACCTGGTCGTCAGAAGGGGGAAAGGAGAAGATTAATTGTGTGTCGTCTGCATAGCAATGATAGGAGAGACCATGTGAGGTTATGACAGAGCCAAGTGACTTGGTGTATAGCGAGAATAGGAGAGGGCCTAGAACAGAGCCCTGGGGGACACCAGTGGTGAGAGCACGTGGTGAGGAGACGGATTCTCGCCACGCCACCTGGTAGGAGCGACCTGTCAGGTAGGACGCAATCCAAGCGTGGGCCGCGCCGGAGATGCCCAACTCGGAGAGGTTGGAGAGGAGGATCTGATGGTTCACAGTATCGAAAGCAGCCGATAGGTCTAGAAGGATGAGAGCAGAGGAGAGAGAGTTAGCTTTAGCAGTGCGGAGCGCCTCCGTGATACAGAGAAGAGCAGTCTCAGTTGAATGACTAGTCTTGAAACCTGACTGATTTGGATCAAGAAGGTCATTCTGAGAGAGATAGCGGGAGAGCTGGCCAAGGACGGCACGTTCAAGAGTTTTGGAGAGAAAAGAAAGAAGGGATACTGGTCTGTAGTTGTTGACATCGGAGGGATCGAGTGTAGGTTTTTTCAGAAGGGTGCAACTCTCGCTCTCTTGAAGACGGGAGGGACGTAGCCAGCGGTCAGGGATGAGTTGATGAGCGAGGTGAGGTAAGGGAGAAGGTCACGGAGATGGTCTGGAGAAGAGAGGAGGGGATAGGGTCAAGCGGGCAGGTTGTTTCACAAGACGCGAGATGTCATCTGAGAGAGAGGGGAGAAAGAGGTCAGAGCACAGGGTAGGGCAGTGTGAGCAGAACCAGCGGTGTCGTTTGACTTAGCAAACGAGGATCGGATGTCGTCGACCTTCTTTTCAAAATGGTTGACGAAGTCATCTGCAGAGAGGGAGGAGGGGGGGGAGGGGGAGGAGGATTCAAGAGGGAGGAGAAGGTGGCAAAGAGCTTCCTAGGGTTAGAGGCAGATGCTTGGAATTTAGAGTGGTAGAAAGTGGCTTTAGCAGCAGAGACAGAGGAGGAAAATGTAGAGAGGAGGGAGTGAAAGGATGCCAGGTCTGCAGGGAGGCGAGTTTTCCTCCATTTCCGTTCGGCTGCCCGGAGCCACTTTGTAGCACATTTTATTGTGCTACAAAGTGGCATTAAACTGGATTTAATTGTACTTTTTTTGTCAACAATCTACACAAAATACTCTGTAATGTCAAAGTGGAATAATAAAAAATAAAAAAAATAGAAGATTGATAGAAATTTAATAATATAGTTGTTGCATAAGTATAGTGTAGATTTGGCCTGTAGGTTTTTGTCCTGCTGAAAGGGGAATTCCTCTCCCAGTGTCTGTTGGAAAGCAGACTGAACCAGGTTTTCCTTTTGCCTGTGATTAGCTCCATCCTTTTTCTTTTTATCCTGAAAAACTCCCCAGTATGTGCAGTCAAGCATACCCATACCTTGATGCAGCCACCACCAGGCATGAAAATAAGGAGGCAGTTACTCAGTGAAGTGTTATGTTGGATTTGTTCCGAAACATTTGCATTTAGGCCAAAAAGTGTATTATTTTAGTGCCTTGTTGCATACAAGATGGATGTTTTGGAATATTTGTAATTCTCTTTTCACTTAGAGTCATTATTGTGGAGTCACTACAATGTTGTTGAACCATCTTAAGTTTTTTCCCATCACATCCATTGTAACTGCTTTAAAATCACCAATGGCCTCATGGTTACATCCGGGAGCAGTTTAATTCCTGTCCTGCACCTCAGTTCAGAAGGATGTCTATCTTGATGTGTCTGGGTGGTTTAATACATAATCCACAGCATAATTATTAACTTGACTATGCTTAAAGAGATATTCAATGTCTGATTTGTTATTGTTATCCATCAACCAATCACTACCCTTCTTTGAGGCTTTCAAAAAGATCCCTGGTCTTTGTAGTTGAATCTGTGCTTGTTATTCAATATTTGATTGAGGGGACTTACAGATATTGTATGCACGGGGGACAGAAGAAGGGTTAGTCATTAAAAAATGTCAACCCATAGTATTTCATAGAGAGTGAGTCCATGTAAATTATTATGTGATTTATTAAGCCACATTTTCCTCCTGAACTAATTTAGTCAAACAAATAGGCTGAATACTTACGCAATGGACATATTTTAGTTATCACATTTTTATTCATCTTTAAAAAATGTTTGAATTTCTCTTCCACTGACATTACAGAGTATTTTGAGTAGATTAACAAAAAAAGACAATTAAATCAATCAATTCTAATTCATAACATAATGTGAAGCAATCCAAAAGCTCTGAATGATTTTGCAAGGCACTGTATGTGAATGAAGGCCAGGGCCAACGAACTAGTGATGGGTAGCATTTAACAGAATACAGAGATGAAAGATAGAGAACGAACAATAAAGCACACAAGGCAGCTATAAAATACAGATGGAACCTCAGAGATGAAGGTGAAAATTATGGAAGAGAGAGGGGGGAGATATCCAGAGGGAATGTGCCACGGAATGGGCAGAGGGCAGGGAGGATTTTGATTGGCTTCTTCTCTGGTGTGTTCCATCTGGATGTCATATGACCATCTGCAGCTATTCTGACACTAGATAGTGAGAGCATGAGTTTACACACACAAGAGAGTGAGTGTGTAGGGATGTGAATGTGTTTATTTGTGAGGGAGTATGTATGAAGGGATGGACTGTGCCATAAGATACACTATTTACTGTGGCATTTATAATAGAAACAAAGTGTTGGGATGGAAAGACATGCTGAATATTGAACAGATTCAACATCAAAACAAAAATACAACCAAGTAACATTTTTCACATGCACCAGGGTTGGGATCAATACCACTTCAATTGTGCCTATTTGGGAATTAAACTTAAATTCCAATTCTCATGGCTTTTCAACAATGAAAATTGTTGGAATGTCAGTTTACTTCCCTACATAGAAATGGGATGTCAGACACGTGACAGTATTAAGACAGAAAAACACCAGCAAACTCCATTTCTCCTGTACCACCTTCAGTAATGGCAGTCCTCGTCAGGTCAAAACCTGTTCTAAAAACATAACCCATCCACTCACTATTCCATGACAAACCACAACACAGTGTGCAATTATCTAACAATATTTAATGTTTGTTTTCATTAATTATTTTAATTAGTCAACAGTATACAATTCAATTCACAGACACACTAGTGTCTACACAAACATATATGGACTGTACAGCACATGTGTAGTATGTAGTGTGGCAATTTATATATATTTATATAGTGAGGTGGGAAATTAACGCATGTGAAGTTGGATGGTGGCTCTATATACAACTTGAATGTGTGTAATCATGTGTGTACATGTGTGTCTGTGTATGTGAACGGTAACAGCAGATAGGTTGAACCATAATTGCAGGTATTGAGTGTGTTGGGTTCTGATGTGTGTGTGTGTGTGTGTGTTAAATGTATAGTTTATATATAGACAGTCCCATCATATCAAACATCTTGACGGTCAGTCGTGACCCTCTTCTCCCTTCTTCATTCACAGCATCAGGCAGATCCCCTCGGTATCCTCTCCTCCATCCTTCTGCTCACCTTTCACCTTTGACCCCTGGCAGGAGAGAACACATGACATCAGTGGGTGATGTGGATCTCGACTGTCATAGTGGCTTCTTGTCTCCTCTCCTACACTGATCTGAAAACACTGGTTATGTCAAAAGCAATATGGAGGATTCTTACTGGGACTGAGCTTTTGCATGTCCACTTGTTTAATGTCAGAGCAGATGGAGGAGTGGTGTAATGTAAACCACTGTAGACTATTGAGATACACCCATTGAGCCCAGACAAGCTAACAACTGGGACAGGCCAAGGTCCAGACTCATCTCATCTGTTCCCTGGACCTTATTGACTCACCTAGTGGATTTGAAAGGACTGGATCGGGATTGGCGTAAGCAAAGACCCTATACCAGGGTTGATGCCTATCCACTACTTTCAGATCAACAAAGGGTACAGGAATTGATTTGGAACTGTGCTGTCCACAATACACACACTTTTACAAACACAGATACACACAGGTCATGCTCCTCCTACCTCTCACCAGTCGTAGCGGGGGCGAGTTGCGGGTTGGAGGTGTCTGGGAGACTCATGGCGAGGGGCGGGCGGAGACGAGGAGCTGGGTGGGGCGGCGAGGGCCAGCTGTTGGCCCCCTGCCCTCCTGTCCCGGCCGTAGTCTATCCCCCGTGCGTTTGGGGGAGGGTACCTTCCGGCTGTGCTCCTCCACTCCTCATCGAAGGCAGTAGCCTCACCTGAGAGAGGGACAGGGGGGGGTCAGAAACCTGGCCAGACGTACCTCTAACCAGGCAAGTCTAGCAATGGAAACAAACAGTTGCAAATACAGCCATTAAGCATTCATGTGCTTTTTTACTCAAGGCAAATGGTTTATTATTACTTGAGGGTTAGAAACATGGGTATGGTCATACTGATTCTGGAGAACCGTAGTGAGTAGCACATGTAGCTCCGTGACTTACTCTCCTCCAGGTTGATGTAGTCCTGTCGTTCTTCACGGTCACCCGTGTGGCGGTTTCGGGAGCGTTCCATCACGTGACCGCGGTCCCAGATGTGGTGGCCAATGGCTAGGCGCTCCAAGCCGCTCTCGCTGTCACGCATCGATTGGCGCGTCTCACGAATCTGATGGGAGGAGGTAGTGTTCAGCAGGGAGCTGGTAGTAGAGGCCAGTAGCTCTGGAGGACTGGCATTGTAAAACCCTACTGAAAAAATGTACATGCAATCACAGTAGTAAATGTCATTTGGCCTGCTCTTACCCCTCCAGGTGCAGTCCTCAGTTCGCTGGTCTGCTGGTAGACTTTAGGGGCTCCCATGTCTGAGGAGGAGTAGGAGATGACTGTGGAGGAAGAGAACGTCTGACAGTTTGGCGAACCAGACATTCTGTCCTAAAGGGAAAGAAGATAACACATCTTGTCTAGCTGGATTATGTTTAAGTTTCAACCACTGAACTCATGTTGGGTCTTTGCTTTAGACAGAGTTGTTGCTGGGTCACAAAACGTTAACTCTAAAATGTGTTTTTTTTTCTGGACGCAGAGATAATCTCCATTGAAGGTGTTTTTTTATAGCTCAGGAACATGTTTGATCTGGATCTGGGAAAGCAGGTGAGGGAATATCTCTGGAAATACTCACCATGTTCTCCATCATTCCTCCCATCATCCCAAACATGTCCATGAAGCCTCCCCCCTAGGGAAGGAACACATGAGGAAGTCAGTTATCTGATTCTGAAATTGAGAATTAGTTTTGAATGTATTGGAACAGGGCCTTGGGTGCTTTTCTGTGCTCTAAGAGGCAGAGATAACATCTTTAACACGCAGGGACAAGGACTCACCATTCCCATCATTCCAAACGGCTGCAGGGCTCCAGCCTGAAAAGCAGTAGGAGGTTATTTAACAGCAGACAACAAATATGCAGTAACAATGCAGTATGGCATGAAGTACTATAAAATTAGAGTCTACACTACATATAATCAAAGGGGAAATAGCTATGGTGTGTTGTGCTGTATACATACCAGGGTTGGGTCGATTCCATTTTAATTAGTCGATTCAAAAGTTATCCAAATCCAATGTTTACTCATTGAAGAGAATTTGAATTGTACTGTACTGACTAAATTTGAAGTGGAATTGAACCCAACATCACACACTTACTATAGATACTCAGAGTAGTCTCTCTCTCTCTCTCACACACACACACACACACACACCTGAAGGTGGGGTGCACGGGGAGGCTGAATCTGAGGGCTGAGGGGGAAAGGTTCGTAGCCAAACGACCCAAACAGACTCCTCATCTGTTGCCTCTGGGCTGCAAATGGATCCCTTCAAAACAGAAATTATTTATCTCACTGAGGATACAGACCATGAAAAAACACAGCAGTGAATAAGGAAAGGGATTGCTGACATTATGAAAACTCAGGTGAGAAATCCACCTGTTTCCAGGAGTACTCTTGACCATGGTTACTCATCATGGAATGAGGATATAAGGTGTAACCACATACTTATGTAAAAAAAAAGAGAAGAATAAGCTAGAGATAACTATATCATGGCATGGATGGATCATGGTCCACTTACTATGTGGTGTATGTAGTTAACTAATACACATGGTGGCAGGAGATTAGGCCTTTAAATCTCAGAACAAACGACGACTGGGTTGATGCATGCAAGTGGGTATAAAAGCAAGACATGCAGTTCGCTTGGATAAGAGGCAATACGATACTCACATCATGTAAGGGTTGTCATCCACGTCATTTAAATATCGAAACATGGTGTTTTGTTTGGTTAGCTAATTAAGCTAGCTGGGGCTAGCTAAAAACGTACTTTCTTGGGGCCTCAGTACAAAAAATAATGTAAGAGGACAGTAAGTTTACGACCTCTCATTCAGGTATTTCGACACTTCTAGTACAGCGTACCGACGGACAATAGTGAGAAATGTGCAGCAGTATTGTTAGCAAGCTAGCTATCCTTGCTAGCCACCTAGCATCCGTGTAAGGAAACTAGCCTGAAAACTAGCTTGCAAACCAACGTAGGAAATTAGCCCCTTAAAGCAGACGTATTTGCAGATAGAACGTCTTATATTGTTCACGCCTAAGTACAACTTAAAACATTGAATAGGGTTTTCCTAGCAAGATAGCTAACTAGCTATTTTTCCACTGTTGATTGCACATGAAAACGGAAGTCAAGCTGACAAAGGAAGCCAAAACGTCAGGAATCCAAAGGAAGAAAGATGTTGATGTCTCCACAATTTTCCAACAACCTGACACCTACAAACGCCTATATTTTGTGCAAAACATGCACCTATCCGTTCAGAAGCCGTGGTGCTAAATGTCACCGAATAAAAAACAAATGACCCTGCAAAACGCCTGTAGCCCGCAAGCTAGAATTAAGCGAAATGTCAATAAAAAAAGGGGGGGGGCAACATCCGGAAATGACGCAGGCTCGTCGTCAATGAGGTTCGAATGCAAAAGGGCCAACATGCCTTACCCTTGCTAATGTGTAATATCTGTCAACCAATGTCACTTCTTTGTATCTATTTACATTAAACATGTAATTTTTCTATTGAATGTCACTAAAAAGAGCTGGTGAGAGGGTGTCATTATGTCACTGGGTGACATAAATTATATAGAGCTTAAAATCATAATCAACTATCTTTTTTTCTAAAGATTTGCCTTGATATGACTGTAAAAATAGAACATTTTAAAACAAGACTCTGAAACAACTTTAGGAATCAAAATATTGCCAGAAGTTACAGAAATGTGAGAACACTGCTCTCTACAGGCCTTGCTTTTGAGGATCAAACTGCTGTTGCATGCATGCATGCTCAAAAGTTGTGCCAACTGTCAAATATGTTTTTGAAGTTAAGTTTTAATGTCACATGCACAAGCATAGTGAAATGCCTTCTTGCAGCACCAAACCCAACAATGCACTGATCAATATCAAAGTAGCACTAAAGATAACACAAGCTAGAACAAAAACACACAAGAAATAAAAATAAGAACACAAGGTAATAAGCTATATACATGGTAAGTTCCAATACCATATTTACAATGTGCAGGGATACTGGAGTGATAGAGGTAGACACAGTGCATTCGGAAAGTATTCAGACCCCTTGACTTTTTTCCACATTTTGTTACATTACAGCCTTATTCTAATATGGATTAAAAAAATCAGAATAATAATTATTCACTAGTCTTCTAGTCCCTGCTGCTGAAAAACATCCCCACAGCATGATGCTGCCACCAGCAGCGTCACCGGATGGTGCCAGGTTTCCTCCAGATGTGACGCTTGGCATTCAGGCCACAGAGTTCAATCTTGGTTTCATCAGACCAGAGCATCTTGTTTCTCATGGTCTGAGAGTTCTTTTGGGTGCCTTTTGGCAAACTCCAAGCGGGCCATCATGTGCCTTTTACAAAGGATTGGCTTCCGTCTAGCAACACAACCATACAGGCCTTCGTGGAGTGCTGCAGAGATGGTTGTCCTTCTAGAAGGTTCTCCCATCTCCAAAGACGGATTCTGGAGCTCTGTCAGAGTGACCATCGGGTTCTTGGTCACCTCCCTGACCAAGGCCCTTATCCCCCGATTGCTCTGTTTTGCCGGGCGACCAGCTCTAAGAAGAGTCTTGGTGGTTCCAAACTTCTTCCATTTAAGAAATATGGAGGCCACTGTGTTCTTGGGGATCTTCAATGATGCAGAAATGTTTTGTACCTTTCCCCCCCCCAGATCTGAACCTCGACACAATCCCGTTTTAGAGCTCTACGGACAATTCCTTCAACCTCATGGCTTGGTTTCTGGTCTGACATGCCCTGTCAACTGTGGGACCTTATATAGACAGGTGTGTGCCTTTACAATTCATGTCCAATCAACTGAATTTGCAACAAGTTGTAGAAACATCTCAAAGATGATCAATGGAAACAGGATGCACATGAGCTCAATTTTGAGTCTCATAGCAGGGTCTGAATATTTATGTAAATAAGGTATTTGTTTTTTTCATTTTTCATCAAAACCTATTTTCGCTTTTTCATTATGGGGTATTGTTTGAAGATTGATGAGGAACATTTTTTAATTATCCATTTTAGAATAAGGCTGTAACGTAACATAATGGGCAAAAAGTGAAGGGGTCTGAATACTTTCCGAATGCACTGTATGTATGTATGTGGGTAAGGTGAATAGGTATCAAGACTGTCTAAAGTCCGTATAAATGTATGTGCATGTTATGTGTGTGTTGGAGTGTCAGTTAGTGTGTATAATACTGTGACTGTGCATAGAGACAGTGCAAAACATTTTATTTTTTTAAATACAAGGTTCAACTCAGATAGTCCGTGCAGCCATTCTGTTAGCTATTTAGCAGTCTTATGGCTTGGAGATAGAAGCTGTTCAGGAACCTGTTGGTGTCAGACGTGATGCACTGGTACCACTTGCCGTGCGGAAGCAGAGAGAGAGGTCTATGGCTTACGTGGCTCGAGTCTAACGATTTCCCGGGCCTTCCTTTCACACCAGCTGATATAGAGGTCCTGTATAGCAAGGAGCTCGGACCCAGTGATGTACTAGGCTGTCCGTACCACCCTCTGTAGCGCCATGCGATCGAGGGTGGTGCTGTTGCCATACCAAGCGGTGATGCAGCCAGTCAAGATGCTCTCAATGGTGCAGCTGTAGTGTTTTTTTGTGGTTTTAGATGGTGTGCATTTCCACTGTACTCCTATCCTCACGTGGTTCAGTTTTCACTCCAGTCCATTCCACCCTTTCGAATGTCACGTTTATGAAGTTGATTTATTTGTTGTTGATATTATGTTTGCAAGTCATCGTCATACACACTATTGGCTAGATGCCGGCTACCACCAGGTCACTCAATCCTGCACCTTAGAGGCTTATGTACATAGACATATGTTTAGAATATTGTTCTACTCATTTCATATGTATATATTGTATTGTACTGTATTTTAGTCAATGTCACTCCGACATTGTTCGTCCTAGTATTTATATAATTCCATTAATTTACTTTTAGATTTGTGTGTATTGTTGTGAATGGTTAGATACTACTTCACTGTTGGAGCTAGGAACATAAGCATTTCGCTATACCCGCAAAAACATCTGCTAAATATGTATGCGATCATACAATTAGATTGTATTGTATTTATTACTCTATTGTGTCGGTAGATGGCAGCACTGTCACAAGGACCCGGGGGGATCCTCGCTCGCTCGCAGCTGCGCAGAAGGGGTCTAGTCAAACCCGGATGTAACCAACGCCTAATTGCCGGAGAAAAACGGTGA
Organism: Oncorhynchus nerka; assembly: GCF_034236695.1. Classification (NCBI taxonomy): domain Eukaryota; kingdom Metazoa; phylum Chordata; class Actinopteri; order Salmoniformes; family Salmonidae; genus Oncorhynchus; species Oncorhynchus nerka. Next base: position 6,909,184 of record NC_088398.1, on the reverse strand, counting down.
GTACTTTTCTGAAAACGGGCATAATGAAATAGTTTTAGTTGAATACATGTGAAGACAGTTGTAGTATAGATTCGTCCATCGTTATACATTAGTGCCTACTCACGTAAGAAACGTTGAATTGTTATATTGTCGTTAACGACCATAAGCGACTGTTTTAGGAAATTAGCAATCACAGGCTAACCGAGGGGCAATGCTTGCCAGCCAACCCGCATTGTCATAACTTTGAAAAGTTTCATGATATGCGGGCAGTCTCGAATGTTTTTACACTGTACAAAATAACCAACTATCGTCAATGTTTTATGACAATCTAACTTTACCCATAATTATTTGGCTAGCTGTATGCTTCATGTCAGTGTCTCCCGAAAGCCGGTAGCCAACGTTTGGTATGAAAATATTGCTACATTTTTGCCTGACACTTCATACAGTGTAGAGCAAATTGTAAGGTTTAACTTTCACATTCATTTTTAGACTGAGACTTTAATGGCTAGCTACAGATTGTTACACAATATAATGTGTGAAACCAAATATTGTTGGTATCCATTACTGGGAGTTACAGGTTACTGTATGCTGAAACGTTAGCGCAGATAATTTGACCAACCTTAATGATATAATCTTTACAAACTTCGTTGTCAATTCGGTCAAACATGTATATTTTAAAATGACTGTGTCCAGTTGCAGGTGTTGCGTTTGAATTTAGAAAATGCTCAGTTATTAAAATAATGTGTATGGCGCCATTTTAGTGTTGCCAAATTAAGGTTGGTCGAAAACTCTCTGTGCTACGCCAAACAGTACCTAACCTGTAACTCCCAGGAATGGATCCCCAAAATCTATGGTTAAATCACATTGTCTGGTGTAACAATCTGTAGCTATGCAATGGCATGCTTACTGTCCTTGCATTTTTCTGGGAAAAATGAGTGTATTTAGACAAGCAGGTCCACCTTTTCCTCTACTAATTGGTCGTTTGACCAATCACATCAAATCAAATTTATTTATATAGCCCTTCGTACATCAGCTGATATCTCAAAGTGCTGTACAGAAACCCAGCCTAAAACCCCAAACAACAAGCAATGCAGGTGTAGAAGCATGGTGGCTAGGAAAAACTCCCTAGAAAGGCCAAAACCTAGGAAGAAACCTATAGAGGAACCAGGCTATGTGGGGTGGCCAGTCCTCTTCTGGCTGTGCCGGGTGGAGATTATAACAGAACATGGCCGAGATGTTCATAAATGACCGGCATGGTCAAATAATAATAATCACAGGCAGGACAGTTGAAACTGGAGCAGCAGCACGGCCAGGTGTACTGGGGACAGCAAGGAGTCATCATGTAAGATAGTCCTGAGGCATGGTCCTAGGGCTCAGGTCCTCCGAGAGAGAAAGAGAGAATTAGAGAGAGCATACTTAAATTCACACAGTACACCGGATAGGACAGGAGAAGTACTCCAGATATAACAAACTGACCCTAGCCCCTCGACACATAAACTACTGCAGCATAAATACTGGAGGCTGGGTCAGGAGACACTGTGGCCCCATCCGATGACACCCCCGGACAGGGCCAAACAGGAAGGATATAACCCCACCCACTTTTCCAAAGCACAGCCGCCACACCACTAGAGGGATATCTTCAACCACCAACTTACCATCCTTAGACAAGGCCGAGTATAGCCCACAAAGATCTCCGCCACGGCACAACCCAGAGGGGGGGCGCCAACCCAGACGGGAAGATCACATCAGTGACTCAACCCACTCAAGTGACGCACCCCTCCTAGGGACGGTATGAGCCCTAGTAAGCCAGTGACTCAGCCCCTGTAATAGGGTTAGAGCCAGAGAATCCCAGTGGAAAGAGGGGAACTGGCCAGGCAGAGACAGCAAGGGCGGTTCGTTGCTCCAGAGCCTTTCCGTTCACCTTCACACTCCTGGGCCAGACTACACTCAATCATATGACCCACTGAAGAGATGAGTCTTCAGTAAAGACTTAAAGGTTGAGACCACGTTTGCGTCTCTCACATGGGTAGGTAGACCATTCCATAAAAATGGAGCTCTGTAGGAGAAAGCCCCGCCTCCAGCTGTTTGATTTTTTAAAACTTCTTCATAGTTGATCTGATTGGTCAAAATATCAGAATTAATCAACCAGTCTAAGCACAGCCTATGTCCGGTGTCCCCCAGTCCAGTTCACTTGCTGTCTGCCAAATTTAGTTAAGCCATAACTGTAGAGCTGATTGTTTATTCATAAGCGATGCCATTTCCTTTCACATATTTAGGTATAGACTAGCTGCTTTTAGCAACGCTAGTATTTACACACTAGCGTTGCTGGGAATTAGCTTGCAAAAAACCTGACTGGTCCGCCAGAAGATAAATACAATTCATTTCAATTTACTCTGTCGAATGTCTGTAGGCTTGGTCCTTATGCAGGGGGTGAATTTGTTAGAGAAAAAATACATATATTGGAACGTTTAATTAACCAGCATTTCCAAATGTGGGTCTGTTACAGACCCATGCAGTTCCTCAGCGAGGTCAGTTTCTCTCTGCTTACATGTCAAAATAAAAATCCCCAACAAGATCTTGCTTTTTTTGTGTGCATGTATGTCACACGTGCAGGACTTTTATTTTGACATGAAGTAAGCGCAGAGGAAGTGGGTCTACAACAGACCCACTTTTGGAAAGTATGTTTAATTTGTTCAATTAGATGTTTTTTCTCAATTTCCCCCAGTATAAGGTTTAACCTTAAGGACAATCGGCAGGGTACGTTTAAATATCATTTTATTTAACCTCTGGCTTCCAGCGGACTATGAATCAAATGTATTTATAAAGCCCTTTTTACATCAGCCGATGTCACAAAGTGCTGTACAGAAACCCAGCCTAAAACCCCAAACAGCAAGCAATGCAAATGTAGAAGTACGGTGGCTCGGAAAAACTCCCTAGAAAGGCCAGAACCTTGGAAGAAACCTAGAGGAACCAGGCTCTGAGGGGTGGCCAGTCTTCTTCTGGCTGTGCCAGGTGGAGATTATAACAGAACATGGCCAAGATGTTAATAGATGACCAGCAGGGTCAGATAATAATAATAATCACAATGGTTGTAGAGGGTGCAACAGGTCAGCACCTCGGGAGTAAATGTCAGTTGGCTTTTCATAGCAGAGCATTCAGAGTTCGAGACAGCAGGTGCGGTAGAGAGTTCGGGACAAGGTAGCACGTCCAGTGAACAGGTCAGGGTTCCATAGCCATAGGCAGAACAGTTGAAACTGGAGCAGCAGAATGACCAGGTGAACTGGGGACAGCAAGGAGTCAAAAGGCCAGGTAGTCCTGAGGCATGGTCCTAGGGCTCAGGTCCTCTGAGAAGAGAGAATTAGAGGGAGCATATTTAAATTCACACAGTACACCAGATAAGACATGAGAAATACTCCAGATATAACAGTCTGACCCTAGCCCCCCCGACACAAACTTATTGCAGCATAAATACTGGAGACTGAGACAGGAGGGGTCGGGAGACACTGTGACCCTGTCAGACGATACCACCAGACAGGGCCAAACAGGCAGGATATAACCTCACCCGCTTTGCCAAGGCATAGCCCCCACACCACTAGGGAGATATCTTCAACCACCAACTTACTACCCTGAGACAAGGAGTATAGCCCACGAACCCGAGGGGGGCGCCAACCCGGACAGGAAGATCACGTCAATGACTCAACCCACTCAAGTGACGCACCCCTCCTAGGGACAGCATGGAAGAGCACCAGTAAGCCAGTGACTCAGCCCCTGTAATAGGGTTAGAGGCAGAAAATCCCAGTGGAGACAGGGGAACCGGCCAGACAAGGGAAGTTCGTCGCTCCAGTGCCTTACCGTTCACCTTCACACCCCTGGGCTAGACTACACTCAATCGTAGGACGTACTGAAGAGATCAGTCTTAAAGTCAATAAAGACTTAAAGGTCGAGACCGAGTCTGCATCTCTCACATTCCATAAAAATGGAGCTCTATAGGAGAAAGCCTTGCCTCCAGCTGTTTGCTTAGAAATTCTAGGGACAGTAAGGAGGCCTGCATCTTGTGACTGTAGCGTATGTGTAGGTATGTTCGGCAGGACCAAATCGGAAAGATAGGTAGGAGCAAGCCAACATGTAATGCTTTGTAGGTTAGCAGTAAAATCTTGAAATCAGCCCTTGCCTTAACAGGAAGCCAGTGTAGAGAGGCTAGCACTGGAGTAATATGATAAAATGTTTTGGTTCTAATCAAGATTCTAGCAGCCGTGTTTAGCACTACGTTTATTTAGTGCTTTATCCGGGTGGTTGGAAAGTTGAGCATTGCAGTAGTCTAATCTAGAAATGACAAAAGCATGGATACATTTTTCTGCATTATTTTTTGACAACGTTTCTGATTTTTGCAATGTGACGAAGATGGAAAAAGGTTGTCCTTTTAAATATTCTTTATCTTCGTCAAAAGATAGATCAGAGGGGCCTCCCGGGTGGCGCAGTGGTTAAGGGCGCTGTACTGCAGCGCCAGCTGTGCCATCAGAGTCCCTGGGTTCGCGCCCAGGCTCTGTCGTAACCGGCCGCGACCGGGAGGTCCGTGGGGCGACGCACAATTGGCCTAGCGTCGCCCGAGTTAGGGAGGGCTTGGTCGGTAGGGGTGTGCGTCTCATCGCGCACCAGCGACTCCTGTGGCGGGTTGGGCGCAGTGTGCGCTAGCCAAGGTGGCCAGGTGCACGGTGTTTTCCTCCGGCGCATTGGTGCGGCTGGCTTCCGGGTTGGATGCGCACTGTGTTAAGAAGCAGTGCGGCTTGGTTGGGTTGTGTACCCATGACTTTCAACCTTCGTCTCTCCCGAGCCCGTACGAGAGTTGTAGCGATGAGACAAGATAGTAGCTACTACAACAATTGGATACCACGAAATTGGGGAGAAAAGGGGGTAAAGAAAAGAAAAGAAAAAAGAAGATAGATCAGGAACCAGAGTAACGCCGAGGTCCTTCACGGTTTTATTTGAGATGACTGTAGAACCATCAAGATTAATTGTCAGATCCAAAAGATCTCTCACTTTCTTTGGACCTAGAACTAGCATCTGTTTTGTCCGAGTTTAAAAGTAAAACATTTGCCGCCATCCACTTCCTTATGTCTGAAACACAGGCTTCCAGGGAGGGCAATTTTGGGGCTTCACCATGTTTTATCGAAATGTACAGCTGTGTAATCGTCCGCATAGCAATGAAAGTTAACATTATGTTTCCGAATGACATTACCAAGAGGTAAAAAAATATATATATACGGATATATGTGTGTATATATATATATATATATATATATATATATGCGTATGTATGTATATATATATATATGCGTATTTATGTGAAAACAAGTGGTCCTAAAGCGGAACCTTGAGGAACACTGAAATTTACAGTTGATTTGTCTTTAGACAAACCATCCACAGAGACAAACTGATATCATTCCGACGGATAAGATCTAAACCAAGCCAGAACTTGTCTGTGTAGACCAATTTGGGTTTCCAATCTCTCCAAAAGAACGTGGTGATCGATGGTGTCAAAAGCAGCACTAAGGTCTAGAAGCACGAGGACAGATGCAGATCTTTGGTCTGACGCCATTAAAAAGTAATTTACCACCTTCACGAGTGCAGTCTCAGTGCTCTGATGGGGTCTAAAACCAGACTGAAGCGTTTCGTATACATTGTTTGTCTTCAGGAAGGCAGATATGGTAACTAGTGTAACCAGGAGGAGAGGCCTCGTTTAACACAGTAAATTCATCAAGCTTAAGCCATGATTCAGTCAGGCCAATCACATCAAGATTATGATTATTGACTATAACTGCCTTGGAAGTGAGTGATCTAACATTAAGTAGCCCTATTTTGAGATGTGAGATATCACAATCTCTTTCAATAATGACAGGAACGGAGGAGGTGTTTATTCCAGTGAGATTGATAAAGTGAACACCGCAATGTGGATAACAATATCCCTATACGCTCTACACTCGCCAGTTTTAGCCTTAGCCAGCACCATCTTCAGATTAGCCTTAGCATCGGTAGCCCTGCCCCCTGGTAAACAGTGTATGATCACTGGATTATTAGTTTTAAATCAAATACTACGGTAATGGAATCGCCAATGACTAGGGTGTTCAATTTGTCAGAGCTAATGGTGGGAGGCTTCGGCGTATCAGACCCCGTAACGGGAGGAGTAGAGACAAGAGAAGGCTCGGCCTCTGACCCGTTGCTTAATGCGAAAAACCGGTTGAAAGTTTCTGTCGGCTGAATGAGCGACACCGGTTGAGCATTCCTACAGCATTTCCTTTCAGAAGCCTTGAGAAAGTTGTCCGGTTGAGGGGATCATGCGAGGGATTTATACTACTCACGTTATCTATACTTATTGGTGGTACAGACGATGTTTCATCCTTTACTTAGCTTCGGCTGGTGGAGGTCCTGTAGAACCATGTCCAGATAAAGCGTCCAGGGTGAAAAAGTTTAATGAAAAAACGAGGTAAAAATACAAGACGGTAATTAAAAAGTAAAAGCCATAAAGTTGGCAGGTAGCAAAGAAACATCAAAAACAAACCGCACGTAAACAAGTCTACAAGTTGTGACCGGAAACGATAGCGTTTTTTTGCAAGATAATTCCTAGCATCACTAGTGTAGAAATACTAGCGTTGCTAAAAGCAGCTAGATATAGACTACCCGTTTCTAATGTGTTTATCTACTTATTCAGCAGAAGTAACGATTTGAAATTAGAATCTTAAATCCGTCAAAACGCAACAAATAGTCATGACTACATCATGTCGCTTCCCTTTCCCTGCCATGTCTTTGCTATGCAAGTATGCGGAAGTTAACGTTGTCTAGCAGTAACTGGAAATAACTTTTTGTTACATAACACCAAGTTTGTCACAGACACACTTTTTTGGGTAGTCCAGGCATATTTAGATTTGCCTGGACCCCTGTCTGTTTACCTGTCTGTCTCTACCTCCTTCCGGTGGCTAGTAGAAGTTAGTGACAATCAACATGTTTCAAATGCGGTCAAGCATCATTTGTGGTTTGATGATCAGTAGATGCCCATGTTTTGAGCATTAGCCTAACACACCATGAACATCACCTGTCTGTACATCAATAGGCTGCAGGCCAGGCAGACAGTGTTATTGCAAATCACGGTGCTGTTGTCATCTCCACTCTGTCTGGTTGTGTTGTTTTTAGTTTCCCAGTTACTGTTATTGTATGGAGTTACAAGCAAGGTCTCAATTTTGTCTTTCATAAGATATGAACTCTACTATGTTATGACTGGTGTATGTGTGTCCTGTCTATCTGTGTCTGTCTCTCTCGCCGAGTAGATGCAGACAATAAAGTGTGTAGTGGTGGGGGACGGAGCTGTAGGAAAGACCTGTCTACTTATCTCCTACACAACCAACAAGTTCCCCTCAGAATACGTGCCTACGGTAAGAGGTGGGCAGATGAGGGGGTAAGTAGGGGCAAACAAGTCACACCCTAAACACTGTGGAGGTCAGTGGGGTGATGTCCAGAGAGCTGAGTGGGAGGGTAGAATGGGCTTTAACACCTTAACGTTTAGCTTATTGATTTACATTTGCTTCATGAAATAATTAAAGATGGGTAACATCCCTTGAACTTTTTTACTAATTCTTTTGTGTGTCTCATGTGTGCAGGTGTTTGATAATTATGCAGTGACGGTGATGATCGGAGGGGAACCCTACACACTTGGGCTTTTTGACACAGCAGGTAATCTGTCTCTGTCAATTTATGCTTTTATGTCTGTACCTCCTTCTGTTAAGCAGTCGCTGTGCTACAACTCAATCCTAGTCTGCTTTTGTTCATTCTTGAGAACATATGATGTCTTGTAAATGCAACTCAACCAGTTGAATCGTTCAATATCACATTAGTTTCATTGTCACAGCGTTCTCTTCCTCTGATTGGTCGTCTCAGGTCAGGAGGATTACGATAGGCTGCGACCTCTCAGCTACCCGCAGACGGATGTCTTCCTCGTCTGTTTCTCCTGCGTCTCACCCTCATCCTTTGAGAATGTCCGAGAGAAGGTCGGTGTTGGTCTCTGAGTCGCCACACCTCAACTTTTTACCTTGTATTATTACCCATAGAGAAACTTCTAGATGATGGATCTGAACCCTTTCCTTAGCCACTTCACCTTCTGTTATGGCAGAAGATCTCCCAAAGCCCATTGGAAGGCTATGTGAAGTCATCCTCATATTGCTTACATCAGGAATGGGCAACTTTGATGGGGCCGCAGTGGCACACGGGTCTGTGTACCCACATCCATTCCAACACATGCAGTCAGAGCCAGCCATAGCCTTTCGGGGGCCCTAAGTTGTCTTGCGAGCAAAACTTTGAAGTTTTAGTTTAATTTCCTGAAATTCTACACATTTTTGCCATGGAGTGTAGATAAAATGTTGTAGTTTTAAATTAAGTTTGCTTCAATTCTATACATTTTGCCATGGGGCAGAGAGAAGATTTTTACAATTTTAGAACTCATTTCATGCAATTCTACTAATTTTGCGAGAGAAGAATGTGTAGTTTTACAGCAAATGTTCTTAAATTCTACACACTTTGCCATAGTGTGGAGAGAAATGTTTGCAGTTTTTAATATGATATCTGAGTGAGCGTGACAATTTAATGGGGCCCTCCCGGTCGGTAATTCGGCCATGATTACTACAGATAGATAGACTAATTTACCATTCTAAATTTACCAATCTTAGCTAATTCAGTGGCTGTCAGTGACTAACATAACACAATAAACTTCTGATTCACAACCATATTTCAATATTGTATTATACTATTGTAACTCTCAACAGTAAGTTGAGACCCCGAATGAGTTCCTAAAAAAAATATATATATATAACTAATTTTGGGAAATTGATCCGCGGCCCTCCAGTTGCCCATTCCTGGCTTACATCTATCTCTGTTGATATCTACAAACAGAATGGCTAGGGGCTAGCTCATGGGGAAAAAAAGAAAGAGCATGCACTTGTCTTGTCCTACTAGCACTCACTTTGCTGAAAAATGTATTTACTACGACTGAGGTGTGTGGTTGTCTCACCTTGCTATTTTAAGATGAATCTAACTGTAACTCTGTCTGGATAAGAGCATCTGCTGAATGACTAAAATGTAAAAATGATTTTGAATTGAGCATATGAACTGATTCTGTACACACTCTGACCTCTGTATTCTTCGACCCCTGTAGTGGGTTCCAGAGATCTCCCATCACTGTCCTCGTACACCCTTCCTGTTGGTGGGCACCCAGGTGGATCTGAGGGACGACAGCAACACTGTGGAGAAGCTGGCCAAGAACAAACAGCGGCCCCTATCCCCTGAGAGCGGAGACAAGCTGGCCCGGGACCTCCGGGCCGTCAAATATGTGGAGTGCTCCGCCCTCACGCAGGTAAGAAACCAAGGATAATGTTACATTGTTAGAGGGGAAAAGAGCTGATAAGGACCCATGGTGGCTGAAACATTGCTGTACTTCACAAAATAGGTTAGAATACATTTATAAACCATGAAAAGTCAATGCAAACTCTCCCTCTTTCCTCTCTCTCTCAGAGGGGGCTGAAGAATGTGTTTGACGAGGCCATCCTGGCAGCTTTGGAACCTCCTGAGACTAAACCCAAGAAACGCTGTGTCCTGTTATAAAGGGAGGAGGAGAGAAGGAGCGGTAGAGGGGCAGGGTTAAGAATAGGCGAGTTGGTTACAAATAAGAGAAGCAGATCAACAGCTTGAAAAAGGACAAAAAAGAGTGAAAAGGAAGGAGATGAAATGGCATCGAGACTCCGATACATTCATGCACTGTGCCTTCTTAATATGTATTGAAAAATGGAGAGGAGAGCGAAATTTGGTCTTTCAAGTAAAGAATACAAGAGGGGAAGGAATCAACAGAACTTTCATCTCGTCTCCTTCTCCAGATACACTTTAGACATCTGAAGTGTTTACCCTAACATTACTTCTGTGGGGCGGGCTCTCCTACCTGCCCATCATGTTGCCTTTGTGCCTAGCTTAAATGAAATAAATACCTTGGGGAAACACTTCATTGACATTGTTTTCTTTTGTTGCTACTTTGAGGAGGGAGGGGGAGAACACAAGATTTGTTTCCACTCCTGACCAGGCTAGCATGCTGGAATGGTCACTTTTCCTTTTGGGACACACCAAGTGCATTTTCGCCTCAGATTTTACTGCCTTCTGAAGGCAACACAGAACTGAATATATATGATTTTTTATCTCTTTTTGTGTCATGTATGATGTATTAATTTTATAATTTTCTTTTGGGAAATTCTTAGCGTATATTATATTCTTTTGGGAGTAATTAAAAACGTTTTTTTTTTTTGCTTGACTACCAACTTGATTGTGATTGGTTGATAGTATAACACATTAAGCTGTACTATTTTGAATAGCTGATCTTAATCTTGATAATAACAATGATGGTGAGATTATAACCTTTTCCTAGTCAACTTCTGGATGTTTGTAATTGCAGAATGTTTTTAATAAAATAGTAACTGACACAGTTGGTCATTGAGTTAGTGTGTAATTCACATGATGGTATAGAGCACACATCATAGAAGAAACTGTAGTCAAAACAAGTTTATTTGACCAAGTCGACTGCAGAACACGAGCAACATGCATCACAATGGTTTTATTAGTGTTGGACTAAAGCAACATGGATGCAGACGGACTGGGGGGATGGGACAGGTATCCTTACTGGTGGAATCTGAGGGGTAGGAGGAGGGGCCGCAGGATGATTGATGTACAAATAAATAAAAGACTAGTGGCAAAAGACTCATGAATACAGTAAATGTATAAAGACTGCAACTACCTACTACAGTGGAATCATAAATACAGTAAATATATAAAGACCAACTACACTGAAATCAAGAATCATAAATACAGTAAATGTATAACGTTTGCAACTACCTACTATACTGAAATCAAATGCATTTAAGAAAAGGGCTGTAATAATTTCCCTGTTAGTTGAGGTTAATTTCGGCTTTAAACGCTTTGTCAGTTGAATTGTGTGTGTGTGTGTGCTCGCTGTAGGCTGTGTGCCATTATGATCTAGACAATCACCTACACAGTGTAGGACGCTGACTTGCAATGTTGCATTATAGTTCCTTTTAGGTTGAAAGAGTACATCATGAGTGTAATATGTTCAATGGGAGTGTGAATATTGCTCTATGCAGGGAGTTTCCTTTCTCCATGCTTGTTAGTATGTCTACTTTCTGGCGTTAGAGGTAATGGGTGAGGTCATTCCACCCTTTCTGCCTTCCCTTGCAGAGGTTTCTGTCATAATGCACTGGCTTATACTATCCACACGGTTCTTGTCAGAGTCTTAAAGTGTATGTCAGGTCAGTTTTGTAGAACATGTCATCAAAGTGTTGTTCTACCAGGTCTGGACAATATTCTACAGCAGCGGTTCCCAACCTTTTCCCCCAGGGCCCCACTTTTCACGTTTGAAAAATGTAACTTTGTTTAATTTCAGGGACCTAGGATTTTAGGTAGGCTATTTAATGATTATAATAATAAAGCATAAGGAAAATAAAGTCTTGACCCGATTTCCCACAATGTTATTCCACTACCAAATATGTTTTATTAAAATGTATATCAACCTCAATTTAATTATACATATTATATTTTACAGAATGTGAATAGATCAATTGATAGCGACAGAGTCACACATTGTATAAGATTACTTCCCAAGCAAAGTCCAATTTCAGATTCAGATTCTGAATGTCATGGAGACAAACCAAAGATATTCCTATATTCGCATCTCCCTCGGGCATTTTACAGTTTGTTTCTAGCCTAAAGCTTCACAGATGGATGCGTTGTTTTAGATAGGTATAAACAATTAAAAAATATATAACCCTCAAGTCAAGGAAGGTCCTGCCCCCCCCCCCAAAGAAACGTTGGCGCATCCTAGGTTGGGAACCCTGGTTCTAGAGTGTCTGGTCCACAGGAGGTTGGTGGCACCTTAACTGGGGAAGACGGGCTCGTGGTAATGGCAGGAGCGGAATTAGTGGAATGGTATCAAATACAAGCCATTCCATTTACTTTGTTCCAGCCGTTATTATGAGCCGTCCTCCCCTCAGCAGCCTCCACTTGTCTGGTAGTTGTAGTAGTGTTCCAGAATGTCTGGGTAGTGTTGTGTTCTAGAGTGTCTGGACAGTGTTGTGTCTGGCTAGTGTTCTGGAGTGCCTGGGTTGTGTTCTGGAGTGTCTGGGCTGTGTTCTAGAGTGTCTGGACATGTGTAAGGTTCTTGCGTGTCTGCTCCGTGCTCTGGGTTCTGCATAGACTGGGTTCACTCTCGGCAGGTGTGGATCATCACTGTGTTCTTGCACTGCTGGCAGCGGACCGAGCAGCACCAGGAGAACTTACAGGAGCAGCGCTGCACCACCTCGGCCCGGCCTGCCCGGTACCCTGGCCCACAACACACCAGCTCACAGCCATCTGGGGCCAGCCGGGAGGTGCCTGGGAGGGGAGGATGTAGACGAGGTAGAGGAAAGGAAATAAGGATGTGAACATACAAAACAGCCTGATCACCTAATAAAAGGTAAATGCTTTTTATCCCAGTGCTGCTGATGTGACTGAATCTCACCGTTACAGCGTCGGCCAGCTGTCCCGGGGATCCCATTGTCGGGGTCGAGACGGCAGAAGTCTGGCGAGACAGCGAGGTACACCAGGTCCCTGGCGGCAGGAGGTTTGACCTGGGGGTCCCGGGGCAGCAGGGCTGTCCTGGAGCCGATACGGGACAGACGCACCTGGGTGAGTGGGGGTATTTGTTGAATGTTAGAGATTTTGAATAGACTGGAAGCAGTAAAAAACACTAATTTCCAATGGTTTGTCACCTATTAAATGAATAATGAAGATGATATCCCAAATATATGGCTGTACCTCTGTGGCTCCATCAAAGCGTTCCTTCAGCACGGCACCGACGCGCCGAAATGGGGGCATGACTTTCCAGCAGGTCCTCAGCTCACAGGATCCCGAGACACCATGACACTTACACTCCACCTGCATGTTATGGAGGATAGCCTGGGGATGGAGGAATGTAAAAGAACAATCAGGAAGTCAAAGGAAACAAGGAAAAAAGATGATAGAAGTGAAGATTGATGATGTCATCAGAGTGCCCCACCGCCACCAACCTTCCGTCCAGCCTCGTTGTTATGGACATTCATGAGGGGTCGCCCTGCCGACATCCCCTTGGCACGCTCCGTCTCATCCACGAAGGTCTGGGAGAAGGCCACACCATATGACAGGTTATCACTGCACCCAGACCACTGGAAACCTGCAGGACAGACAGAAAGATGTTGATAGCATCTGCACATTTTCCAATTATGTATTTCAAGACAATAGAGACAAAGTTTAACTGACAGACAGAAAGAGAGACAGCCATATAGACCGATGTCTAGACACAAGCATAGACAGAGGATCAGAGGCCCACACCCCAGACTCACCCTCGGGACTGACCCCTCTGACCTTCCTGTCGCAGCCACACCGCTCTAGCTCCCCCCGGCTGCAGCCTCGCGTCACTGCAACCGCTACCGCCGCCGAGGACAGGGCGTGCACAAAGGCTGCCTCACGGGTGCCTGGTTTATAGAAGAGTTCAAGACAGCAATTGAGTCATTTACCATGTCATCACATGTCCTTCTGATTTCAGCCATGTAGAATCAACGGTTACCAGCATGTTAATGACTGTGGTACAACCACAGATTTCCAGTGGTAACTAGAGAGGCCCTGCTGTCCTCACCTTGGCTCATGACTCTACCGAACACGTTGACTCCACGTGGGGTGGTGGAGCAGTTCCAACGGCGATTACGAAACTGGTGCTGGCACTGATCAGACCAACAGCCAAGCCAATGGGACCAAGGGTTCGGGGTTCATATAGACAGGCAGATAGACATTTTACATAGGTGCTGAGGAGAGTGAACTTTGGTCAAACTGGTGCAATTGTTTAATACTTTACTGAGTACAGATGAGGGGATGTTAATGATGCTGGTTAAAGAGGAAGAAGAAAGATCATAATAATAATAAATACAAATGATGAGGAGGTTAATGATGACACTCCTCCACACTGATTGATATGGATATCAGTTGAAGAAGATGATTTTGGTGATGATGATGTTGGAGATGACTGTAACAACAGCGCTGATGATGATGTTGAAGATGACTGTAACAACAGCGCTGATGATGCTGATTGAAGATGATCTTGAGAAAGTCAATGGTTGATCTTAAAGAAACTCTTCCACACGGACTTCACTTCTTTTGTAACACAACCGATGACAGTTCTGCCCCAGGCTCATACCTCCTCTATGACCATCTCGGCTGCCTTGCGCACAGACTCCATGACCTCTCCCCGCGCCCTGCACACCCCCACCTGCCCCACGGACAGTCCCCTCAGCCGCCCACAGGGGGAAGCACCCGACACGGGCCGCGAGCGCGGCATCCTCGCCAGGGAGCTGAGAGGGAGAGGGGACGATGCAGGAGAGAGAGGGGAGGGGCAGAGGGGGAGATAGAGAAAGTGGGGAGATGGGGATTGAGGGAGAGCGAGGGTATAAATGGCGAGAAGGGGTGAGATAGAGGAAGAGAAGGGGCGAAAGAGCCAATGATGGGTGAAAGAGGAGAGAACACATGGGACAGGGTTTCAGAGAGAGAAAGAGAAGGACAGAGAAACACCAGCAGACAAAAGGGACAGAGAAGACACAGTGAAGGGAGAGAGGACAAGAGAAACACCAGCAGACAAAAGGGACAGAGAAGACACAGTGAAGGGAGGGAGGACAAGAGAAACACCAGCAGACAAAAGGGACAGAGAAGACACAGTGAAGGGAGAGAGGACAAGAGAAACACCAGCAGACAAAAGGGACAAAGAAGACACAGTGAAGGGAGAGAGGACAAGAGAAACACCAGCAGACAAAAGGGACAGAGAAGACACAGTGAAGGGAGGGAGAGAGGACAAGAGAAACACCAGCAGACAAAAGGGACAGAGAAGACGCAGTGAAGGAAGAGAGAGAGAGGACAAGAGAAAGACCAGCAGACAAAAGAGACAGAGAAGACACAGTGAAGGGAGAGAGGACAAGAGAAACACCAGCAGACAAAAGGGACAGAGAAGACACAGTGAAGGGAGGGAGAAAGAGAGAGAGGACAAGAGAGAAAAGGTCAGCAAGGGAGAGACAAAGAGAGAAAGGGGAGCGACAGAAAGAGATTTAGAGGCACGTCACCATCTTTTAAAAGTTATAGCATGACAAACAAACTCTCTTTCTCTCCCTCCCAGAACGCCAGACTTACAGCCAGTTGGTTGCCATGGTCGGGTGGGTTGCCCATAGCAACAGCAGGAGGAGTTGTGCCGTGAGATTGACAGCGGAGACAGTTGGCATCAGACTGTCTGTCTGTCCGTCTCCGGGGTCAGTGAGTGTCCTTGGGCGGCAGTCTGCCCGTTTCCACGGTTAAGCCTCGTTGTCCGTCAGTGTGTCAGTTAGTTCTATGTTTCTGGTTCCGAGCTTGGGGATGATCCCCTCATATCTGCAGATAGGAGAAGGTCGACCTGGTTAGTTAAGTAATGTGTTTTGTCGGAGAAGCTCATCTCTCCCTCTTACAACTTATTCACAACCATCAGGTCTGTGATCAAGACTGTAGATGAGGGTGCTATTTCATTTTCTTTGAAAAATGCTATGTATAATACATAACAAGTTCTCTGGATGAGTACCACTTAGTAATAAATGTGGGTTCTTACCAGTTCATGTCCAGCACTGTCCAGTAGTTTTTCTCTTTGGAAATGTGTCTGACCAGATTGAAAATCAAATCAAATTTCTCAGTGAACGGTATCAATGTTATAGATGAACAATTTCCACCTCTGTGATAGCAGAAACATGCCTATAGGAAGGTATTGTCATGTAAAGTTATCCAGGTACACGTCTAAAAACAACTCAATTAGAAAATAAAAAAGGTCATATCCAAATAGTATGGTTCTTGACCAAATAAAATTACTTTTTACAATGATTTGGCAGACAGTGATCAAAATTGACACTTTTTGTTTGTCTGATTCCCCTCTATCTCTCTCTCTCTCTCTCTCTCTCTCTCTAGAAAATGTTTGAGAGAGAGAAAGAGACTAATATTATAACACAAAGAACAAAAGTGAGGGAAAGTCACCATCCAAACAAGCCCCTAAGATTTGGATAGGTAAATATGTAAAAAAGCATTTTTCCTCTCTGCTGTTTGTCCCTTGGTTGCTTCCCCTCGTTAAGAAAACGAATGTGTGTCCAGTCCCGTAAAAGACCGAAAGAAAGTGAGAATGGTGAGATGGGAGTGATGGGTTATAAAGGAGGGAGAGAGTGAGGGAGGCAGAGAGAGAGAGAGAGAAGAGATGTAGGGTGTCAGTCAGAGGGAGGGGACACTGTGTAATGGTTACACTGCAGTACATTAACACTGATGAATGGCATGGTTTCCATTGTGCATGTTAAGCACAAGACATAATATAATATGTGACCTGGACTGGAGAGAGGGAGAGCTAAACAGAATTATGCTGAATGGTTCATTTAGAGCATGCATGCGTGTGTGCGTGCGTGTGTGTGTGTTTGTTTGTTTGTTTCACCAGTTTCTAAGAACATTAAAAGCACCTGTCAGAATATGTCTCTGTTCATTCAGTGGTCCTAGCTACAGGTTCTCACTGATGCTACATTGTGTGTTTGACTGAAACGTGCAGTGGTTACTGTGGCATGTAAGAAATGCCCAGCAGAAGATGAAGGACCCTGGGACTAAACACCTCCCTCTGCAACTAGATCTTTGACTTCCTGACAGGCTGCCCCCAGGTGGTAATGGTAGGTAACAACACATCCACCACGCTGATCCTCAACACTGGGGCCCCTCAGGGGTGCGTGCTCAATCCCCTCCTGTACTCCCTGTTCACTCATGACTGCACGGCCAGGCCCGACTCCAGCACCATATTCATTAAGTTTGCTGATGACACAACAGTGGTAGGCCTGATCACCGACAACGATGAGACAGCCTATAGGGAGGTCAGAGACCTGAATGTGTGGAGCAAGGACAACAACCTCTCCCTCAACGTGATCAAGACAAAGGTTTGTGGACTACAGGAAAAGGAGGACCGAGCACCCCCCCCCCCATTGTCATTGACGGGGCTGTAGTGGAGCTGGTTAGAGAGCTTCAACTTTGTGTCCACATCACCAACAAACTAACACGGTCCAAGCACACAAAGAGAGTCGTGAAGAGGGCACGATAAAAACTATTCCTCCTCAGGAAACTGAAAAGATTTTACAGCTGCACCATCGAGAGCATCCTGACGGGTTGCATCACTGCCTTGTTTGGCAACTGGTCGGCTTCCGACCGCGAGGCACAACAGACGGTAGTGTGTACGGCCCAGTACATCACCGGGGCCAAGCTTCCTGCCATCCAGGACCTCTATACCAAGTGATGTCAGAGGAAGACCCTAAAAATGGTCAAAGACTCCATCTACCCTAGTCATAGACTGTTCTCTCTGCTACCAAAAGGCAAGCAGTACTGGAGCGCCAAGTCTAGGTCCAAGAGGCTTCTAAACAGCTTCTACTCCCATGCCATAAGACTCCTCAACAGCTAATCAAATGGCTACCCAGACTATTTGCATTGCCCCCCCCCCCCCACGCTGCTGCTACTATTATTTATGCATATATGCATAGCAACTTTAATAACTCTACCTACATGTTCAAAATGACCTCAATTACCTCGACACCAGTGCCCCCGCACATTGACACATTGACTCTGTACTGGTACCTGTATACAGCCCCGCTATTGTTATTTACTGCTGCTCTTTAATTATTTGTTATTTTTATCTCGTACTTTTTGGGGGTATTTTCTTAACTGCATTGTTGGTTAAGGGCTTTAAGTAAGCATTTCACTGTAAGGTCTACCTGTTGTATTTGGCGCATGTGACAAATAAAATGTGATTTGATATAGAGATGACTACACCCACCCCTCGTCCAGGAATTGTGACACTGGCTTTTTGTGTATATATGTATGTGAGAAAGTGTCTTACCTAATGTTTAATCTTCCCAAACTTTGTTGCTCTTTTTACGAGTTCCCCACACCCCTCCTCTATCCCCCCCGTACTTACCCTCTCCTTCGCTCTTTCTCTGCCTCTCTATATCGTCTTAGAAGAAGGGGTGACATTTAGACAAGGGGTAGAAAACACACTGGCAACAAATATTGGAACTGAGGCAAATAAATCACGAAAGTGGAGGGGAGGGAGGGAGGGATGGAGTGAGGGATGAAGAGAAACTACTGGGGTGTTAAACTGAGGTTAAGGGGTAAAGGGAAAGGGGGCCGAAAGGAACATTCAGGGATGTAGGGTAGAAGGAAAGTCTGATATTGGAGTTCAATGGGGGGGATTGGTGCTTCCTTATGGTCCTGTACAGCACTCTCTCTCTGTGTGTGTGTGTGTGTGTGTGTTAACTAATTTATTAGTTAGATCTCCAATAGTTGATTTTGGTGTTTTAGTGCTAGGTATGAACAAAAACCTGCACACTTTGGCTGTCCAGGGATGGGATTGGTGACCTATGCCCACTCACTTATAGGCCTATTTAATTAATGTAATAGTGCTGAACAATGTTTGGTTAACTCGTTGAAAGAGGTGTATGAGGCCCTTGTTGCCCTGCTGACCCCTGCCCTACGACCTATAATGATATCACTATCTGATGGCATACCATAGTCTACCTGAACCCAGTGACACGAGGTCCTCTCCAAACAAACAAATAAATAACCTAATTCTAGGTTGGCTCCATCTCCCCAAACCCCTCTCTCTCGCCGTTTGAACAGTCCCTCTCTCTGTTTCCCTCCTCCCTCCTTTTTTAAACTCTACTCCATGTCGTATTCCTCCTTTGTGTCC
Source organism: Oncorhynchus nerka (assembly GCF_034236695.1). Classification (NCBI taxonomy): domain Eukaryota; kingdom Metazoa; phylum Chordata; class Actinopteri; order Salmoniformes; family Salmonidae; genus Oncorhynchus; species Oncorhynchus nerka. The sequence continues at coordinate 6,890,337 of NC_088398.1, read as the reverse complement.
GTCCATTTCTCTCAGTGACGTCTTCCGCTGTATCCCCCAGCAATGCCATGGCGATGGGCTCGCCACTGTCACGTCCGGCGCCTCCGTTGTGCTCATCCCTCCGTCCCTTCACCCCTCTCTCGTAAATAACATCCCCTCTTTTTGATCTGTCTTTCCTCCCGTTGGAGCCCTTTTTATCATCTTAGATGGCCTCACTTACGCTCTGATTGTCTATAGTCACGTTGCAGGTGTGAACTAGCTACCTCAACACCTGTGCCTATTTAGTAGTTTGTGTAACTTCTTAGAGGTTTCCTAACATCCAGGTGGGTGGTGCAGTCAGAGGTGTTATGCACGGCGCACCTCAAAGGGCCAACTGTGGCCAAATTCAATATCTTTGAATTAATTCTGTGTATAAAAATGATATCTTGGATACTTTTATCTTACAAAGAAATACAACTGATGGGGCACGAGTACACATTGGTGGTGGATATTGGCGTGAGTTCCAGTGCTTTGAGCATTGAAAAAGTGCTATATAAATTCAGCCCTATAGCATTATGATGTGGCTGGTATAACAGGTAGGGCTGTGCTGCCACTCCATCCAGATATCTGTACTTATTGTTATCTCATAGTGTGCTGATTATTACTGGATGGCCAGCTGACCTCATTCCTCCATGGTCGCCCTTGGTAACCATCAACTCTATTGCAAAGCCTTCTCTTAGGTTATTATGGGATGGAAATTTGATCTCTCACTCTCTCACTCTCCCTCTCTCCCTCCCTCCCTCTCTCCCTCTCTCCCTCCCTCCCTCTCTCTCTCCCTCCCTCCCTCCCTCTCTCTCTCTCTCTCCCTCTCTCCCTCCCTCCCTCTCTCTCTCTCCCTCCCCTCCCTCCCTCCCCTCTCTCTCTCCCTCCCTCCCTCCCTCCCTCCCTCCCTCCCTCCCTCCCTCCCTCCCTCTCTCTCTCTCTCCCCCTCCCTCCCTCCCTCCCTCCCTCCCTCCCTCTCTCCCTCCCTCCCTCCCTCCCTCCCTCTCTCCCTCCCTCCCTGTTTTCTCAGCCTGAGTATGAACAAAGCAGTCATATCTGACTTTCCATTTACTGTAAAGGCACACCCACCGGAGAGAGAGCTTTCTTCTGAAGCTAGCGTGTTTCTGTGTATGAGAGGTGGTGAAGGGAGCTGAGAATATTATGGGATGGATGTGTTAGAGGGGTGAGCAGCAGATGTGTGGAGGTGGGGACAGTGTGTGGGGCTCTGAATATTATGGGATTGATGTGTTATTAGGCAGTGTGTGTGTGTGTGGGGGGGGGGGGTGGCGGTGGCTTTGAAAGGAAGGGAGGTGATTGTGAGCATTATGGGTTAGAGAGGTTGTCAGGCAGGGGCCTGAGACAGGGAAGCTAGGGGAGTGTGTGGGTTGAGCGGTCATAGGGGGAGGGATAAGAGTGGAATGTGTGTGTGTGTGTGTGGATTGAGTGGGTATAGGGGCATAAGAGTGGAATGTGTGGGTTGAGCGGGTATGGGGCATAAGAGTGGAATGTGTATGTGTGTGTGTGCGTGCGTGTGCATGCGTGTGTTTGTGTGTAGGGTGCTGTGAATACTATGGGATTCAGGTGTTATGAAATGGAAGGGGGGGTGTATGGGTTTGGGGGGGTAACGGAGCATCCAATCGCAGACAACAGAAAATGGTCTGACATTGGGGCTTGGGGTCATGGCGAGGGGAAATGTTATGAGGTGTGCAGTCAGAAAGGCAGAGAGAGTAATGGCTGGCAGACAGGTGTAGAGAGACAATGGGTTCCCTCCAGGTTTGGTGTGGCAACTCCTTTTGAGCAATAACAGTCATACCTGGAAGACATACACTTTACAGCTCAACAATAAAAACAATCTGAATTTCAATTGACCATTACCCCAGTAGAAACATAACTAATTAAACCCCACCCAGGCGGAGATTATTCTGGTGTAGGGTCTCTTGCATCCAGGGCACAGTCAGTGCACTTGACCTGTAGAGGGAGTAGGATCCCAAGCTATTTAGTACAGCACCAGAAGATATATCTACTGGACAGGTTCTACGTTTTGAAGGATCTGCCTGCTCGCCCGCCCCTTTTTTCTGGATTCCTGTGTGTTTCGTGGGTGTATTTAACCTTCAACAATTGAATTTTCTTCGTCTGCTTATTTCCTCTGGAAATAAAGCAGGATATAAACTTTACAGTGGTGCAAAAGCCTGGTTGATATGCTGATAATGTACTACTGATAAATCAATATCAGCGATACAGTAACAAAGTCACAAAATGAACCGTGTTTGGTTTCAGGAACACTGGGCTATGAAGAATTTACTTGCAGAGACCTGAAGGGGATGGTGAGAGAGGGAGGTAAGAAATGCACGCACATACACACACGAACATGATACCATTCTATTGTCTGCCATCTAGAAAAGTCCAACCATTCAGAGTGATGCATGACAGTCCATCCATGTAAACACAATGCATCCATCACACATATCCCAGATAACTTGAAACTTATCACTGATTCAGTCCTAACACATTAGGGTATAAATCAATCTATCAAATCTAATTGATAGAGCTCTTTTTTACATCTGCAGTTGTCACAAGGTGTTTTAAATGTTTCTGTCTACAGGGCTCCCGAGTGGGGCAGCGGTATAAGGCACTGCATCTCGGTGCTAGAGATGTCACTACAGACCCTGGTTTGATTCCAGGCTGTATCACAACAGGCCGTGATTGAGTGATGCATGACAGTCCACAGTCCATCCATGTAAACACAATGCATCCATCACACATATCCCAGATGACTTGATTCTTATCACTGATTCAGTCCTAACAGATTAGGGTATAAATCAATCGATCAATTAATCAAATCTAATTGTATATAGCCCTTTTTTACATCTGTAGTTGTCACAAGATGCCACAAGGTGCCACCACATAAGGGTTACTACAGACCCTAGTTCAATTCCAGGCTGTATCACAACAGGCCGTGATTGGGAGTCCCATAGGGCTGCGCACAATTGCCCAGCGTCGCCCGGGTTAGGGTATGGCTGGGGTAGGCCATCTTTGTAAATAAGAATTTGTTCTTAACCTCTTAACTGGCTTGCCTATCAGCTGTGCATAGTCACTTTAATAACTCTACCTTCATGTACATATTAGCTCAACTAACCATTGCCCCTGCACATTGTCGCTGTACCGGTACCCCCCTGTATATAGTCTCGCTATTGTTATTTTACTGCTGCTCTTTAATTACTTGTTACTTTTATTTCTTATTCTTATCCGTATTTTTTTTAAACTGCAATGTTGGTTAGGGGCTCATAAGTAAGCATTTCAAACCTGCTGTATTCGGCGCATGTGACTAATAACATTTTGTTTTATTTGATAGTTAAATGTTAAATAAAATACAAAATAAAAACATGCCAATGCGGTCAGGTAGTGTGTTTGAAAACACGGCATCAAAATATTAACATTCCTGGTCATGCAATCTATTGACCATCTGTTGCCCAATTCAAGACTGAATGCATCTGTATATACTTTCGATCTGTGGTTTCCAACCTGTTTCAGCTACTGTAGCACCAGCTGAATTTTGCTCTGCCCGGAGTACCCCTGAAGTACCCCCTCATGTGCATTTTTCCAGTAGGCCTATGGTCTGATGAGTCTTCTTAAGTACCCCCTGTGGATAGGCTTAGGTACCCCCAGGAGTCCTACTACCCCTTGTTGGGAACCACTGCTTTAGATGCTCTTCTATATGGTTGAATTCTCTGTGGCTGTCAATGCAATGTTGACCCTGTTTCACATTCTAATTTTCTCTACCGTGTCCACAGCACTGCATGCTGTGAGGGCTATGGGGACAATGGACCCCAACTGTACTGTGCCATCCCATAAATTGTTCTGTTGAGTCCAGAGACAGATGCCTAACATGTGACACAGCAGTCCATCATTGACACAAGCAGTACATGTTTCTGGTATCCCTGTGGGTCCAGAACAATCACATGTGTGTGGCAAACCTATTGTGTTGTGGTGTGTATTTAAGACTATGCCATGTGTACCATGTACTTCAGTACAGTTGGCCTAGAGTTATTCCCATGCAAGTGTTATAAAGCAGTCCTATACTGTGAGTGCAGTCTGTAAGTAAGTACGCACAGTGGTAGCCTAGCCTACATGTGGGCTTCTATAGGTCTTCTGGGTGCAGTGGAAGACATGCCAGGTGGACAGTCTGAATATTATGGTCTGTCACAAGTGGCCTAGAGTTTCCCTGGAGACCATGTGACTGGTATTTTTTCTCCTGTCTTTTTAGGAGTTGTGTTTATTATGGGATGTTGGTGGCTGGAGTATTATGGTCTGTCCGAGAGAGAGTGGGGGGATGCGTGTATCCATGACAACGGGGTTTCTAAGGGGCTGGGATGAAGGGTGTGTGTTCAGTAGAAATGTATGAGCGTGTGTGTGTGTGTGTGTGTGTGTGTGTAGAGGGGGGAGGTGCGTGCAAGCTGAGCATTATGGTCTGTCTGTTGCGAGGTAACTATGCAGAGTTGTGTGAGTCCGAGGGAGGGAGGGAGGATTATTCTGGGATGTCTGCCCCCTTTGTGTGTTTGTGAGGATGTTAGCTAAGCTCTGCTAGCCACTGAGGCTGGGGGAGAGAAGGGGGACGGAGAGTGTGCAACCTGTTTTGCAGGGTCATTAACGACATATTTTACTGGATATTGTTGCTCATTAATTTATATTAAAGACTAATACCATTGCTGAGAGACAATTATTACACGAAGGAAACCCATCTCTAACAGGGACTACAGTAAGTTTCTCACAAGTCTTAGGGGTTTCACTTGAACCCTGACTGTAACTGTAAGTTTGCCTAAATTGAGTTTGTATCGCGAGTGGGGCAGTATTCCAGAGAGTACTATAATGCACCTATCTATTCAATACACGATGATTGACGGGTGTCCATTGCTACAGCTTCCTGTGCGGTGTGGACAGAGGCATGCCAATTGAAAACAAATGTTTTTCGATGTAATAAGATAGTTAACATGTCACACCGTGACCTGTCACTGTAATAAATATCTATTATTATTCGAAAAATACCAACATGATTGCTAATTCAAGCAAATGTTTTTTTTCTTCTTACAGCGACCCTCCCCTCCCCAAGACACCCCCGTTCCATTCTCCACCACCCACACGTCATTTGCCCTCCTCCCTCACAAGATCGGACAGGGTTCGGTGGAGGGATTAGCTCGCTTTTAATTTAAATTCATTATTATTGAAATATGTCGGGAAGCGAGGACGAGAGGGAAGACTTGGAACCTACGGCACTTGCACATGGTAAGACAGCAATATTTTTTTTCAGAACAGGCTTGCAGGTTGGTAACGTCAGTTAACGTTACATTAGCTAGTTAGCTAGCTGATTTGCTAGCTACTCTAGTCTGGTTACTACTAGTGACAATTTACATTAGGCAGCCCAGTTCGCTAGCTAGTCTAATGTTTTGCTTCTACGCTAGCTGGCAAACTTGATAGCACGTTAGCTAGCTACCAAGAGAGAGTGCGTAAATATTTACACTGTCAATGCATGCGTGTTGTTGTTAGAAGTTGCGTCCACGACCATTTGCTGGCAAAGTCACAGGAGTCATGCCTCTGGTACTGAACTGGCAACAGACGTGCAGTGCGTTCTTTATATCAACATTTATCCAAAACACTGTCAATAAAGCTTGTCTGGAGTTGACAGTTTTAGAATTTTATACAAATCCCACGGTAATTTATGAATATATTTTTATGAATATAATTATCTCAATCAATTATGCATTTTATTCAATCAATTCCTGTACCCTTTCCATCGGCAGACGAGGAGGAACCAGAAGAGGCTGTGTCTGACGTCGAGGTCCCCACCAAGTCAAAGAAGAAGAAGAAAGCCAAGAAGAGCCGGGAGAGCAGGATCAGCAAGAGACCAAGACCTGTCAGAGAGGTAGGATGGGCATGATCCTTCCTTACATGAAGTATCCTAGTCACTGATATCAGGGATTTCTCAAAGGAAGTTGGGAGGGAAGAATGCATTTTGAAGTATAATAATAACAATACGGATAGCCCCTAGCCTTTGACCCTTTTGACCTGTCCTTAGTATACATTTTCAGCATTTGTGATATTTTTTTTCTTCATATTTGCATCTATGTTGACTCATTTTGTTTCCTCTCAGGAGGTGCCAGTCAGCTCACCAGAACCCTTCATAGCAGTAGAGCAAGCAGCGAGGGAGGAGGAAGAGGGAGGAGGAGGTAGGGCCAGGTCAGAAAGCGAGGGAAGTGATTACGCCCCGAGGGGGAAGAAGAAGAAGCGCTCCAGCTCCTCCAAAGACAAGAAGAAGGGAGGCGGGACGAGTGGAGAGAAGGAGAAAGGAGGAGGAGGCTCATCCAGCTCCAAGAGTAAACGCAAAGAACCAGAACTAGAGAAAGATGAGGATGAAGATGATGATGAAGATAGCCAGGTGAGGATGAAAGCTAAGAGGTGGGCAGTGCAGGTGGGGTGAACAAGGGAGACGTTGGAGCTGTTCTCTGTTTGGATTTGAAGCAGCCCCTGCAATGCACTTAATGACCCTGTTGACTCAGTGACCCTGAATGTAATGATACCTAACTCCGCCCCCTCTCCAGGAGCCCAAGAGCTCGACTCAGCTGCTGGAGGACTGGGGCATGAAAGACATCGACCATGTCTTCACTCAGAAGGACTACACCACCATCACCAACTACAAGGCCTTCAGCCAGTTTGTCAGGTTAACACACCTCTCTCACATCTCATGTTTTCTACTTTCTCCTTCTGTTTCCACTGTAGCACATTTCCGTACCACTTCACTTGGATAGCGCAGCTTTTGTGGATCGGGGGAGAAAGTTACTTCATATCTGTGTGTGACTGAGCTAGCTACGAACAGTATGAAACCGCCCCTACTTCTACCCCGAACTTAAACTAACATAGCAGGCGTAAAAAGACGCTTGAACGGAGTCCCCACATCTGTTTTTCAGAGCATATGGAAGTTATGTTGAAAATACTGTAACCCTGAAAACCGCAAACATTTCCACTTTCTGCCGCCCCCCTGTAGAGTGCCCCAAACGTAACCTCTGCCTCTCCTTTGCCCTCACTTCCCCAGACCCCTCATCGCAGCCAAGAACCCCAAGATCGCTGTGTCCAGGATGATGACTCTGATGATGGCCAAGTGGAGGGAGTTCAGCACCAATAACCCTCTGAAGGTAACACAACCCAATACAAGGCATTGCTATTACATGACATTACATTGCTATAACATGACATTACATTGCTATAACATTACATTGCTATTACATAACATTACATTGCTAATACGATACATTACAAACGTATTTTGACTATGATTGCATGTTCTTTATAGCAACAGTCCTGATTTCCATCCTGCCTTGTCTAACCCCCTGTAGGGCTGTGCCAGTGCCAACGCAGCCCTGGCAGCTGCCAACGTGGCTGCGGCCGTGGAAAGCATGGTGGTGGCAGGGACAGAGGCAGGAGGGGATACAGGGGTGGGGGGTAGTGCTGCTAAAGACTCCCCTCCAGCTACACCAGCTTCCGTACCTGTAGCTGTACCCGCACCCCCACTCCGCAAGGCCAAGACCAAAGAGGGCAAAGGTGAGGAATAAGTTAAATAAATAAAATAAATAATAATGCTGATGGAGGGAGCATGTATAATATTAATTGTTGGGGATTCGTTGTAGAATAAGGGAATAATTGAACTCCATCTCCCCCTGCAGGCCCCAATGCTCGCAGGAGGTCCAAACCCAACCCTAAGCCCGTCCCCAAGCCCAAAGCCAAGAAGGTGGCTCCGCTCAAGATCAAACTGGGAGGCTTCAACAGCAAGAGGAAGAGATCCTCGGTAAGAAAACTAACTTGCCTGAGAATCAACTGATATGCAGTAAAGCCTTGCCATACTTCTGTCCCACAATTCTATCATTGTATCTTTGTCTCTGTTTCTCTCCCTGTGTTGTTGTCAGAGTGAGGAGGATGAGCTTGACGTGGAGAGTGACTTTGACGACGGGACCTTTGAAGTGTCGGACGGCTCCAACAGCCACAGCAGCCGCTCCAAGAAGAAGGCCAAGACCGCCAAGAAGAAGAAGAAAGGTTGGCATGGAAACGCAACTGTCATCTCTTGACCTTTCATTCCATGCAATGGAGGTGTCTACATGCTATAGCTTTGGCTATAGCATGTAGACTAGTGGTCAGTCGCATACCTTAGATCAGGAGAGCTATAGGGGGTGCAGGCTTTTGTTCCAGTCCAGCACTATCACACTTGATTCAACTAATTGTGTTGCTGATGATCGTGTGACTAGAGGAATCAAATGTAGTTGCTCTGGGCTGAAACCAAGGACCTGGCTCTCAGCCAATCCTCTGATAATATTAGATGTTTTTAACAGGACCATCATCATGTACAATCCCCCTCCCTCCTAACTCCTCCTCTTCCCTCCTAACTCCTCCCCCCCTAACTCCTCCTCTTCCCATCCCAGTTGAGGAGGATGGTGACGGCTATGAGACAGACCACCAGGACTACTGTGAGGTGTGCCAGCAGGGAGGGGAGATCATCCTGTGTGACACCTGTCCCAGGGCCTACCACATGGTCTGTCTGGACCCCGACATGGAGAAGGCCCCTGAGGGCAAGTGGAGCTGCCCCCACTGTGTAAGTACACAATGTACCCAGTCTGAAGTTGGCCCATAGTCCAACCCATGGTTAGGTAGAGTTTACACCATATTGCTTGTATACACTGTATGTATTTTATCTTTAATGACTAAAGATTGGTGTGATATCCTATTTTTGATGTTGAACTTTTTCTGTCCTGGTCCTTCTCTCTTTCACTCCTCCTATCTTTCTCTCTCCTTCCCCTTGTCCTTCATCACCCCACTCTCGCTTCCCCTCCATCACACCCCCCCACCTCCTCCCTCTCCCTCCTCACTCCCCTTCCTGCACTCTCACTATCCCCTCCACCACACCCCTCCCACATTCTTGTCGTCCCCCCCCCGCTCTCTCCTCCCACTCTCTTTTTATTCCTTCCTCCCTCCCTGCAGGAGAAAGAGGGGATCCAGTGGGAGGCCAGAGAGGAGCTGTCTGAGGGAGAGGGGGAGGACGAGGAGGTGGGGAGGGATGAGGGATGGGTAGAGGAGGAGGATGACCATCACATAGAGTTCTGCAGGGTGTGTAAGGATGGAGGAGAGCTGCTGTGCTGTGACACTTGTACCTCCTCCTACCACATCCACTGTCTCAACCCCCCCCTCCCCGAGATACCCAACGGGGAATGGATCTGCCCACGCTGCATGGTGAGCCCTGCCACCCTGTGTATGTCTGTGAGAGAGAGAGAGATTCTCAACGTATGGGTGTTGGATGTACATGATTATTAAAGAGAACATGTTCTGTGTTCTGTGTGTGGGTGGCTACACCTACAGTGCCTTGCGAAAGTATTCGGCCCCCTTGAACTTTGCGACCTTTTGCCACATTTCAGGCTTCAAACATAAAGATATAAAACTGTATTTTTTTGTGAAGAATCAACAACAAGTGGGACACAATCATGAAGTGGAATGACATTTATTGGATATTTCAAACTTTTTTAACAAATCAAAAACTGAAAAATTGGGCGTGCAAAATTATTCAGCCCCTTTACTTTCAGTGCAGCAAACTCTCTCCAGAAGTTCAGTGAGGATCTCTGAATGATCCAATGTTGACCTAAATGACTAATGATGATAAATACAATCCACCTGTGTGTAATCAAGTCTCCGTATAAATGCACCTGCACTGTGATAGTCTCAGAGGTCCGTTAAAAGCGCAGAGAGCATCATGAAGAACAAGGAACACACCAGGCAGGTCCGAGATACTGTTGTGAAGAAGTTTAAAGCCGGATTTGGATACAAAAATATTTCCCAAGCTTTAAACATCCCAAGGAGCACTGTGCAAGCGATAATATTGAAATGGAAGGAGTATCAGACCACTGCAAATCTACCAAGACCTGGCCGTCCCTCTAAACTTTCAGCTCATACAAGGAGAAGACTGATCAGAGATGCAGCCAAGAGGCCCATGATCACTCTGGATGAACTGCAGAGATCTACAGCTGAGGTGGGAGACTCTGTCCATAGGACAACAATCAGTCGTATATTGCACAAATCTGGCCTTTATGGAAGAGTGGCAAGAAGAAAGCCATTTCTTAAAGATATCCATAAAATGTGTCGTTTAAAGTTTGCCACAAGCCACCTGGGAGACACACCAAACATGTGGAAGAAGGTGCTCTGGACAGATGAAACCAAAATTGAACTTTTTGGCAACAATGCAAAACGTTATGTTTGGCGTAAAAGCAACACAGCTCATCACCCTGAACACACCATCCCCACTGTCAAACATGGTGGTGGCAGCATCATGGTTTGGGCCTGCTTTTCAGCAGGGACAGGGAAGATGGTTAAAATTGATGGGAAGATGGATGGAGCCAAATACAGGACCATTCTGGAAGAAAACCTGATGGAGTCTGCAAAAGACCTGAGACTGGGACGGAGATTTGTCTTCCAACAAGACAATGATCCAAAACAAAGCAAAATCTACAATGGAATGGTTAAAAAAACAAACATATCCAGGTGTTAGAATGGCCAAGTCAAAGTCCAGACCTGAATCCAATTGAGAATCTGTGGAAAGAACTGAAAACTGCTGTTCACAAATGCTCTCCATCCAACCTCACTGAGCTCGAGCTGTTTTGCAAGGAGGAATGGGAAAAAATGTCAGTCTCTCGATGTGCAAAACTGATAGAGACATACCCCAAGCGACTTACAGCTGTAATCGCAGCAAAAGGTGGCGCTACAAAGTATTAACTTAAGGGGGCTGAATAATTTTGCACGCCCAATTTTTCCGTTTTTGATTTGTTAAAAAAGTTTGAAATATCCAATAAATGTCGTTCCACTTCATGATTGTGTCCCACTTGTTGTTGATTCTTCACAAAAAAATACAGTTTTAGATCTTTGTTTGAAGCCTGAAATGTGGCAAAAGGTCGCAAAGTTCAAGGGGGCCGAATACTTTCGCAAGGCACTGTACATCATATGGAATTCTTGATTTGAGTTGAGTCAGCTATACAGCTGAAATTTCACTCTCTCTCCTCGTATATGCTGGCATTGTTTTTAAAATTTATAATGATGGAAGATTGCAGATATAAATGCAATATGTGGTGTTGACATGATTAACAAAGAAGGTATTTTCTACACAAGATATTTCTTTGTGAATGTATATCTGATTGTTCCTGAATTTCCCTCAGTGCCCAGGCATGAAGGGTAAAGTCCAGAAGGTTCTGACCTGGAAGTGGGGTGAACCTCCGCCCCCTACACCTGTGCCCCGCCCCCTGGACCTCCCAGCTGAGGCTCCGGACCCTGTCCCATTGGCCGGCCGACCAGAGAGGCAGTTCTTTGTCAAATGGTGCAACATGTCTTACTGGCACTGTTCCTGGGTTCAAGAGCTACAGGTAACACGCACAACCAGCAATATGCCACTGTAATATGCAGGCTTAATTAGGGCTGTGGCGGCCATGACATTTTGTCAGACGGTTATTGTCATGCAAAAGACTGCCGGTCTCATGGTAATTGATCGTTCATTAACATAAACACATTAGGGGACAGAATGCGGTCGGACCATCACATAATTGCCATATATATTACTCTTACAGAATTTCCATGTGGGCGAGGATATATTTAATCAGTCTACTGGATGATAACTTGTTTTTAACTAGGACAGAAGAATTTATAACTGACTTTTTCCCGACATAAAGTAGGTACAGCAGATGCCAATATCATATGGGACAATTTTAAATGTGCTTTTAGAGGCCATGCAATTCAGTACTCATCTACACTGCTCAAAAAAATAAAGGGAACACTTAAACAACAGAATGTAACTCCAAGTCAATCACACTTCTGTGAAATCAAACTGTCCACTTAGAGAGCAACACTGATTGACAATAAATTTCACATGCTGTTGTGCAAATGGAATAGACAACAGGTGGAAATTATAGGCAATTAACAAGACACCTCCAATAAAGGAGTGGTTCTGCAGGTGGTGACCACAGACCACTTCTCAGTTCCTATGCTTCCTGGCTGATGTTTTGGTCACTTTTGAATGCTGGCGGTGCTTTCACTCTAGTGGTAGCATGAGACGGAGTCTACAACCCACACAAGTGGCTCAGGTAGTGCAGCTCATCCAGGATGGCACATCAATGCGAGCTGTGGCAAGAAGGTTTGCTGTGTCTGTCAGCGTAGTGTCCAGAGCATGGAGGCGCTACCAGGAGACTGTCTAGTACATCAGGAGACGTGGAGGAGGCCGTAGGAGAACAACAACCCAGCAGCAGGACCGCTACCTCCGCCTTTGTGCAAGGAGGAGCAGGAGCAGCACTGCCAGAGCCTGCAAAATGACCTCCAGCAGGCCACAAATGTTCATGTGTCTGCTCAAACGGTCAGAAACTGACTCCATGAGGGTGGTATGAGGGCCCGACGTCCACAGGTGGGGGTTGTGCTTACAGCCCAACACTGTGCAGGACGTTTGGCATTTGCCAGAGAACACCAACGCCACTGGCGCCCTGTGCTCTTCACAGATGAAAGCAGGTTCACACTGAGTACATGTGACAGACGTGACAGAGTCTGGAGACGCCATGGAGAACGTTCTGCTGCCTGCAACATCCTCCAGCATGACCGGTTTGGCGGTGGGTCAGTCATGGTGTGGGGTGGCATTTCTTTGGGGGGCCGCACAGCCCTCCATGTGCTCGCCAGAGGTAGCCTGACTGCCATTAGGTACCGAGATGAGATCCTCAGACCCCTTGTGAGACCATATGCTGGTGCGGTTGGCCCTGGGTTCCTCCTAATGCAAGACAATGCTAGACCTCATGTGGCTGGAGTGTGTCAGCAGTTCCTGCAAGAGGAAGGCATTGATGCTATGGACTGGCCCGCCCGTTCCCCAGACCTGAATCCAATTCAGCACATCTGGGACATCATGTCTCGCTCCATCCACCAACGCCACGTTGCACCACAGACTGTCCAGGAGTTGGCGGATGCTTTAGTCCAGGTCTGGGAGGAGATCCCTCAGGAGACCATCCGCCACCTCATCAGGAGCTTGCCCAGGCGTTGTACGGAGGTCATACAGGCACGTGGAGGCCACACACCCTGCTGAGCCTAATTTTTGTGTGATTTTGTTGTCAGCACATTCAACTATGTAAAGAAAAAAGTATTTAATAAGAATATTTCATTCAGATCTAGGATGTGTTATTTTAGTGTTCCCTTTATTTTTTTGAGCAGTGTATTAAAAAATAAAGCGGACTGGATGGAATATGGGGAAAAATGCACCAAATTATTTGTAGATCTTCAACAAAAAAATGTTTTGAAATTTGTTACAAATTGAGTCACTCATGATGTACCGAACAATATTTTGAAAGAGGAACTGAAGTACTTTAAGAATGTGTTCGTTTCAGTCTCCTCCATCTCCACTAATCGAAGCTAATTGTATGGATTTTTTCCCCCAATTAATAATGTAAAATTAACATCTGAACAGAAAAACTCATGTGAAGGCCAAATTACAGAGGAGGAACTTCTTGATGTAATTAAAGCTTTGAAAGGCTGGTCATGGCTCATATCAACACCATTATCCCAGAAACTCGAGACCCACTCCAATTTGCATACCGCCCTAACAGATCCACAGATGATGCAATCTCTATTGCACTTCACACTGCCCTTTTCCCACCTGGACAAAAGGAACAGCTAGTAAGAAAGCTAATCATTGACTACAGCTCAGCGTTCAACACCATAGTACCCTCAAAGCTCATCACTAAGCTAAGGATCCTGGGACTAAACACCTCACTCTGCAACTGGATCCTGGACTTCCTGACGGGCGGCCCCCAGGTGGTGAGGTTAGGTAGCAAGGTTAGGTAGCAACTGGAGGTCGACCAATTCATCGGAATGGACGATTAATTAGGGCCGATAATAAATTGGTATTTATTATTTTTGGACGCCGATTTAATTTAAAAAAATCTTTATTTAACTAGGCAAGTCAGGTAAGAATACATTCTTATTTTCAATGACGTCCTAGGAATGGTGGATTAACTGCCTTGTTCAGAGGCAGAACGACATATTTTCACCCTGTCAGCTCTAGGATTCAATCTTGCAACCTTACGGTTAACTAGTCCAACGCTATAACCACCTGCCCTCATTGCACTCCATGAGGAGCCTGCCTGTTACGCGAATGCAGTAGAAGTCAAGGTAAGTTGCTAGCTAGCATTAAACTTAACTTATAAAAAACAATTAATCAATCATAATCATTAGTTAACTACACATGGTTGATGATATTACTAGTTTATCTAGCGTGTCCTGCGTTGCATATAATCGATGCAACGCTGGGGGATGATTTAACAAAAGCGTATTTGCGAAAAAAGCACAATCGTTGCACAACTGTACCTAACGATAAACACCAATGCCTTTCTTAAAATCAATACACAGAATATATATTTTTAAACCAGCATATTTAGCTAAAAGAAATCCAGGTTAGCAAGCAGTATTAACCAGGTGAAATTGTGTCACTTATCTTGTGTTCATTGCACGCAGAGTCAGGGTATATGCAACAGTTTGGGCAGCCTGGCTCATTGCCAACTAATTTGCCTGAATTTGACGTAATTATGACATAACATTGAACATTGTACAATGTAATAAGAATATTTAGACTTAGGGATGCCACCTGTTAGATAAAATACCGAACAGTTCCGTATTTCACTGAAATAATAAACGTTTTGTTTTCGAAATGATAGTTTCCGGATTTGACCGTATTAATGACCAAAGGCTCGTATTTCTGTGTGTTATGTTATAATTAAGTCTATGATTTGATAGAGCAGTCTGACTGAGCGATGGTAGGCAGCAGCAGGCTCGTAAGCATTCATTCAAACAGCACTTTCGTGCGTTTTGCCAGCAGCTCTTTGCAAGCACAGCGCTGTTTATGACTTCAAGCCTATCAGCCTAATGGCTGGTGTAACCGATGTGAAATGGCTAACTAGTTAGCGGGGTGCGCGCTAATAGCGTTTCAAACATCACTCGCTCTGACACTTGGAGTACTTTTTCTCCTTGCTCCGCAAGGGTGGCTTTTGTGGGGCAATGGGAGCAGTGGGTAACGCTGCTTCGAGTGTGGCTGTTGTCGATGTGTTCCTGGTTCGAGCCCAGGTAGGGGCGAGGAGAGGGACGGAAGCTATACTGTTACACTGGCAATACTAAAGTGCCTATAAGAACATCCAATAGTCAAAGGTATATGAAATACAAATGGTATAGAGAGAAATAGTCCTATAAATACTATATTAACTACAACCTAAAACCTCTTACCTTGGAATATTGAAGTCTCATGTTAAAAGGAACCACCAGCTTTCATATGTTTTCATGTTCTGAGCAAGGAACTCAAACGTTAGATTTTTTACATGGCACATATTGCACTTTTACTTCTCCAACACTTTGTTTTTGCATTATTTAAACCAAATGGAACATGTTTCATTATTTATTTGAGGCTAAACTGATTTTTATTGATGTATTATATTAAGTTAAAATAAGTGTTCATTCAGTATTGTTGTAATTGTCATTATTACAAATACATTTTAAAAAATGGACCGATTAATCGGTATCGGATTTTTGTGGTCCTCCAATAATCGGTATTGGTATCGGCGTTGAATAATCATAATCGGCCGACCTCTAGTAGCAACACATCTGCCACGCTGATCCTCAACACTGGAGCCCCTCAGGGGTGCGGGCTCAGTCCCCTCCTGTACTGCCTTTTCACCCACGACTGCATGGCCAGGCACGACTCCGCAGCACCATCATTAAGTTTGCTGATGACAACAACAGTGGTAGGCCTGATCACCGACAATGACGAGACAGCCTATAGGGAGGAAGTCAGAGACCTGGCTGGGTGGTGCCAGAATAACAACCTATCCCTCAACGTAACAAGACTAAGGAGATGATTGTGGACTACAGGAAAAGGAGGACCGAGCATGCCCCCATTCTTATCGACAGGGGCTGTAGTGGAGCAGGTTGAGAGCTTCAAGTTCCTTGATGTCCACCTCACCAACAAACTAGAATGGTCCAAACACCAAGACAGTCGTGAAAAGGGCACGACAAACGCCTATTCCTCCTCAGGAAACAAAAAAAATGTGGCATGAGTCCTCAGATCCTCAAAGGCTTCTACAGCTGCAACATCGAGAGCATGGTTGCATCACTGCCTGGTACGGCAATTGCTCGGGCTCCGACATCAAGGTACTACAGAGGGTAGTGCGTACGGCCCAGTACATCACTGGGGCAAAGCTGCCTGCCATCCAGGACCTCTACACCAGGCGGTCTCAAAGAAAGGCCCTAAAAATGGTCAAAGACCCCAGCCACGCCTGTCATAGACTGTTCTCTCTACTACCGCATGGCAAGCGGTGCCGGAGTGCCAAGTCTAGGACAAAAAGGCTTTTTAACAGTTTTTTAACCACAACCCATAAGACTACTGAACAGGTAATAAAATGGCTACCCAGACTATTTGTATTGTGTGCCTCCCCCAACCCCTCTTTTACACTGCTGCTACTCTCTGTTTATTATATATGCATAGTCACTTTGACTATACATTCATGTACAAACTACCTCAGTTGGCCCCGACCAACCAGTGTGCCCCAGCACATTGCCTAACCGGGCTATCTGCATTGTGTCCCGCCACCCACCACCCGCCAACCCCTCTTTTACGCTACTGCTACTCTCTGTTTATCATATATGCATAGTCACTTTAACCATATCTACATGTGCATACTACCTCAATCAGCCCGACTAACCGATGCCTGTATATAGCCTCGCTACTGTTATAGCCTCGCTACTGTATATAGCCTCGCTTCTTTCTTTTTTTCATTGTCTTTTACTTTTGTTTTTATTTCTTTACTTACCTATGGTTCACCTAATACCTTTTTTGCACTGTTGGTTAGAGCCGGTAAGTAAGAATTTCACTGTAATGTCTGTAATGTCCACCTGTTGTATTTGGCGCACGTGACAAATAAACTTTGATTTGATTTAAGTCCGAGAAAACTCCAGGGCTGGATGGCATACCAGTGGAAGTATACCAAACTTTTTTATATCCTCACGGGACCGTTATTAGCATGTTTTAATCACTCATATATAAACGGTAGATTATCAGACATGCAACAAGAAGGTCTGATTTCATTATTACTGAAACATGATCCAAGTGGTGTATATATAAAGATCCAGTCCATTTAAAAAAAATGGAGCCTCTTACACTTCAGTGTTGTGATACAAAATTTCTAGCTACAGTTGAAGTTGGAAGTTTACATACACCTTAGCCAAATACATTTAAACTCAGTTTTTCACAATTTCTGACATTTAATCCTAGTAAAAATTCCCTGTCTTAGTTCAGTTAGGATCACCACTTTATTTTAAGAATGTGAAATGTCAGAATAATAGTAGAGAGAATGATTTATTTCAGCTTTTATTTCTTTCATCACATTCCCAGTGGGTCATACACTCAATTAGTATTTGGTAGCATTGTCTTTAAATTGTTTAACTTGAATCAAATGTTTTGGGTAGCCTTCCACAAGCTTCCCACAATAAGTTGGTGAATTTTGGCCCATTCCTCCTGACAGAGCTGGTGTAACTGAGTCAGGCTTGTAGGCCTCCTTGCTCACACACACTTTTTCAGTTCTGCCCACAAATGTTCTATAGGATTGAGGTCAGGGCTTTGTGATGGCCAATTCAATACCTTGACTTTCAATGTCCTTAAGCCATTTTTCCACAACTTTGGAAGTATGCGTGTTGTCATTGTCCATTTGGAAGACCATTTGCGACCAAGCTTTAACTTCCTGACTGTTGTCTTGAGATGTTGCTTCAATATATCCACATAATTTCCCATCCTCATGATGCTATCTATTTTGTGAAGTGCACCAGTCCCTCCTGCAGCAACACCCCCCCACAACATGATACTGCCACCCCCGTGCTTCATGGTTGGGATGGTGTTCTTCAGCTTGCACAGCCAAAGGAGGGAGACGAGAAGCGAGGTGGACAAAGGCGCTCCCAAAGAAGGTTATCCAGACGGATGGCCATTGAGATGCCAGCGTCCAAGGATATGTTGTCATCCCGACATGCCAACTCCATCTGAACCTCCTCGCACAGTCCACTGCGGAATAGAGTATGGAGCGCCTGCTCATTACATCTACTGGAGGCTGCCACATTCTGAAAGGTGAGGGCACACTCCGCAGTGGTCTGGGCACACTGCTGGAGTTGGAACAGTTGCTCACCTCCCTCTCTGCCCTCTGGAGGTTGGTCAAAGACCGCCCTGAACAGAGCCATGAACCTCTCATAGTAACCTAGCTCCTCCTCTCCTCTCTCCCAGACGGCCGTAGCCCACTCCAGAGCCCTTGCGGTCAGCAGGGAAGTAACCGAGAGCAACCTTGGACCTCTCGAGGATGGGGGATCCCGTCTGATAGGCGAAATAGAGGGAGCACTGAAGTAGGAAGCCACTGCATTTCGATGAAGTTCCGTCATACTTCTCCGGAAGGGATAGTCGGGCATTGCTGACCTGTGTGGACGGCTGGGTAGGCTGGGGGACTGGCTCACTGTGATGATCCGTGGTAGGAGGCCCTTTGATAGGGGTATGGAGAACCTCGCTGGTGGTGTCGAGGGACCTCCCTCATGGTCCTATCCAGGTGCGCCATTTGGTCGTGGTGTTGGTTGATTAGATGACCCTGTTCATTGACCATCTGGAAGAAGTTTTATCTTCTGCTGCGTCCGTATTGTGAGGTGGTATTCTGTAACGTATATGCCGGGAGTCAGGAAACAGGTGCAGAAGGTGAGTTTAATAATCACATTTTATTGGTCACATACACATGGTTAGCAGATATTAATGCGAGTGTAGTGAAATGCTTGTGCTTCTAGTTCCGGCAGTGCGGTAATATCTAAGTAATGTAACAATTCCCCAACTACCTAATTCACACATCTAAAGGGATGGAATAAGAATATGCACATTTAAATATATGGATGAGCGATGGCCGAGGGGCATAGGCGAGGTGCAATAGATGGTATAAGGTACAGTATATACATATGAGGTAATGTAAGATATGTTAACATTATTAAAGTGGCATTTATTAAAGTGGCCAGTGATTTGAGTCTGTAGGCAGCAGCCTCTCTGAATTAGTGATTGCTGTTTAGCAGTCTGATGGCCTTGAGATAGAAGCTGTTTTTCAGTCGCTCGGTCCCAGCTTTGATGCACCTGTACTGACCTCGCCTTCTGGATGGTAGCGGGGTGAACAGGCAGTGGCTTGGGTGGTTGTTGTCCTTGATGATCGTTTTGGCCTTCCTGTGACATTGGGTGCTGTAGGTGTCCTGGAGGGCAGGTAGTTTGCCCCCGGTGTTGCGTTGTGCATACCGCACCACCCTCTGGAGAGCCTTGCGGTTGAAGGCGGTGCAGTTGCTGTACCAGGCGGTGATACAGCCCGACAGGATTCTCTCGATTGTGCATCTGTAAAAGTTTGTGAGGGTTTTAGGTGACAAACCACATTTCTTCAGCCTCCTGAGGTTGAAGTGGCGCTGTTGCTCCTTCTTCACCACACTGTCTGTGTGGGTGGACCATTTCAGTTTGTCTGTGATGTGTATGCTGAGGAACTTAAAACTTTCCACCTTCTCCACTACTGTCCCTTCGATGTGGATAGGGGGGTGCTCCCTCTGCTGTTTCCTGAAGTCCACAATCATCTCCTTTGTTTTGTTGACATTGAGTGAGAGGTTGTTTTCCTGACACCAAACTCCGAGTGCCATTACCATCTCCCTGTAAGCTGTCTCGTCCTTACAAACACACTCACCGAGTCAGTGTATAGATCGATGTTATTCTCTGAGGCTGCCCGGATCATGTCCCAGTCCGCGTGATCAAAACAATCTTGAAGCGTGGATTCCGATTGGTCAGACCAGCGTTGAATGGTTCTAGTCACGCGTACATCCTGTTTGAGTTTCTTCCTTTAAGACGGTTGGAGCAAGATGGAGTCATGATTGCTGAAGGGAGGGCCTTGTATGCATTGCGGAAGTTAGAGTAGTAGTGATCGAGTGTATTGCCCGCACGAGTGCTGCAATCAATATGCTGATAGAATTTAGGTAGCATTGTTCTCAAATTTGCTTTGTTAAAATCCAGAGTCACAATAAATGCAGCCTCAAAGATATATGGTTTCCAGTTGACATAGAGCCCAATGAAGTTCCTTGAGGGCCGTCGCATTGTCTGCTTGAGGGGGTATTATACACAGCTGTGATGAAAACTGACAAGAATTCTCTTGGGAGATAATATGGCCAGCATTTGATTGTAAGGAATTCTAGTTCGGGTGAGCAGAAGGACTTGAGTTCCTGTATGTTGTTATGATTACACCATGAGTTGTTAATCATGAAGCATACCGTCGTGGCCAATAGTTTTGAGAATGACACATATTAATTTCCACAAGGTTTGCTGCTTCAGTGTCTTTAGATATTTTTGTCAGATGTTAATATGGAATACTGAAGTATAATTACAAGCATTTCATAAGTGTCAAAGGCTTTTATTGACAATTCATTAATTATTAAGTTGATGCAAAGAGTCAATATTTGCAGTGTTGACCCTTTTTCAAGACCTCTGCAATCTGCCCTGGCATGCTGTCAATTAACTTCTGGGCCACATCCTGACTGATGGCAGCCCATTCTTGCACATTGGCGCGCGTAGTGTCCCAATCTGCCCTGGCATGCTGTCAATTAACTTCTGGGCCACATCCTGACTGATGGCAGCCCATTCTTGCACATTGGCGCGCGTAGTGTGGGTGCAAAAATTGAATAACATGAATTTCTACATTTTATTTTGCGGCGCACGCGACGTGACTGGTCTGGTCAGCATGTTACTGGCAGCAATAGCCCTTTTTGTGCAGAGCTATGATGACGGCACGTGTTTCCTTGCAGGTAACCATGGTTGAAAGAGGAAGAACAATGATTCCAAGCACCACCCTCCTTTTGAAGCTTCCAGTCTGTTATTCGAACTCAATCAGCATGACAGCCTTGTCAACACTCACACCTGTGTTAATGAGAGAATCACTGACATGATGTCAGCTGGTCCTTTTGTGGCAGGTCAGAAATGCAGTGGAGATGTTTTTGGGGGATTCAGTTCATTTGCATGGCAAAGAGGGACTTTGCAATTCATCTGATCACTCTTCATAACATTCTGGAGTATATGCAAATTGCCTTCATACAAACTCAGGCAGCAGACTTTGTGAAAATTTATATTTGTGTCATTCTCAAAACTTTTGGCCACGACTGTACACCCCGCCCTTCTTCTTCCCAGAGAGGTGTTTATCTCTGTCAGTGCGATGCATGAAGATACCCGGTGGCTGAACCGACTCCGACAACGTATCCCAAGAGAGCCATGTTTCCGTGAAACAGAGGATGTTACAGTCTTTGATGTCTCTCTGGAAGGCAATTTTGTCTACCTTGTTGTCAAGAGACTGGACATTGGTGAGTAGTATACTCGGAAGCGGTGGGCGGTGTGCACGCCTACAGAGCCTGACCAGGAGGCCGGTCCGTATGCCTCTTCTGCGGCGACATTGTTTTGGGTCGGCTGCTGGGATTAGATCCACTGTCCCGGGTGGTGCACAAAGGATCCGCTTCGGGAAAGTCGTATTCCTGGTCGTAATGTTGGTAAGTTGACGTCGCTCTTAAATCCAATAGTTCTTCCTGGCTGTATGTAATAACACTTTAGATTTTCTGGGCTAACAATGTAAGAAATAATACAGAAAAAAACTAAATACAGCATAGTTTCCTAGGATTCGAAGCAAGGCGACCATCTCTGTCAGCGCCATCTTCATGAAACAATACAAAAGAACAAACATGAGAAGCATTCTGAACACGAGAGATAACAATACCACCTAATGACTGATGACAACTGAGGGTGAAATAAAGGGGGCGTAATCAAGGAGACAATTATGACCAGGTGTGTGTAATGATGGGGAACAGGTGTGCGTAATATAATAGCCAGTTCCGGGTGGTTAGTAGACCGGTGACGTTGAACGCAGGAGGGAGCAGGAGTAGGTGTGACAATATGCTTAAGTCCCGTGCCATTATTTTATTTGACATGATTTTATAGTAAGAAGGATATAATTGAAATTAGCTGAAAGAAATAGAAAGGAGATTTTTCCCATTGCGGAGCATATGAAGTGGCTATGTTGAGCGAAAAAGTGATCACTTGAAACAGGTCCTATATGCTAGATTTAATAGTTATTTGGCAACTTTAGTTGTGAGTGATACAAACCATAGAATGTCTTAGAAATCAGGCTGCTTCGGTTTTATAGCGGAACATGTGCTTAATATGAGCAGCTGAGAAAGAAATATAAGAACACTTATTTCACTCAATGCGGCAGGTAGCCTAGTGGTTAGAGTGTTGGGTCAGTAACTGAAAGGTTGCTGGATCGAATCCCCGAGCTGACAAGGTAAAAATCTGTCATTCTGGCCCTGAACAAGGCAGTTTAACCCATTGTTCCCCGGTAGGCGGTCATTGTAAATATGAATTTGTTCTTAACTGACTTGCCTAGTTAAATAAAACATTTAAAAAGAATAATAATGCAGTCCACACTCAAAGGCAATTACTCAAATGTATTAGGCTAGACTCATTATGTACCAAAGACATCTTAAATCAGTTTTGTTTTATGTTTAATATGCGGTAGTAAATGTATTGTAAAGACACAATCATCATTTTAATTCATTTTTTTCAGCTTGGGGTAATAAGCCTATGCATAAACTCAAAAATGCGTTTGGTTGTTTTGAATTAGTCATCACCTGAGAAAGCGCTGTCCATTTTGTTATGTTAGGCTTTGAAACAACATCCACAACAACCATGTTTTATACTATTTCAACCTGCTGTTAAAAAAATGTGTTTCTTCACATTGATCATCACAGTGAGGTGAGTTTTAAAAGTATGGTAGGCCTTCTGTTTTGATGATGTGTTTGATGTGATTTTCTATTGCATTTGCATTGATGTCAGAGTGGTTAGAGGGACAATCGAGCCCTGAGTACGAGGCCATTAGGACCTGATGGAGGGACAGAGGAGCCCTGAGTACCAGGCCATTAGGACCTGATGGAGGGACAATAGAGCCCTTAGTACCAGACCATTAGGACCTGATGGAGGGACAATAGAGCCCAGAGTACCAGGCCATTAGGACCTGATGGAGGGACAATAGAGCCCTGAGTACCAGGCCATTAGGACCTGATGGAGGGACAATAGAGCCCTGAGTACCAAACCATTAGGAGCTGATGGTAGTTAGTAAGTTGGGTACTACCAAAGCATGTCCAGAGTGCATAAAAGGAGATTACTGTAACTCAACGGTCTCGTGGAATTTTACTGCCGTCATGACTGCTGGTGTGGCGGTAATACGGTCACCGCAACAGCCCTAGGCTCAATGTCTTCATCCTTATGTACTAAATAGAGAGTAGACTCATCTTTTACCCTCTTCACTCTTTTCCCTCCCTCCCTCCCTCCAGTTGGAGCTGAACTGCCAGGTGATGTTCCGTAACTACCAGAGGAAGACGGACATGGACGAGCCCCCGCTGGTGGACTTCGGAGGGGAGGGGGACGATGACAAGAGCACTAAGAGGAAGAACAAGGACCCCCTGTATGTTCACATGGAGGAGGAGTTCTACCGTTACGGAGTCAAGATGGAGTGGCTCATGATCCACCGCATCCTCAACCACAGGTAGCGCGCACACAGGCACCTTGGATACACACGCTAACACACACACACCTGGGATACACACGCTAACATGCACACCTGGGATACACACGCTAACATGCACACCTGGGATACACACGCTAACATGCACACCTGGGATACACACGCTAACACACACACACACCTGGGATACACACGCTAACACACACACACACACACCTGGGATACACACGCTAACACACACACACCTGGGATACACACGCTAACATGCACACACACCTGGGATACACACGCTAACATGCACACCTGGGATACACACGCTAACATACACACACCTGGGATACACATGCTAACACACACACCTGGGATACACATGCTAACACACACACACCTGGGATACACATGCTAACACACACACCTGGGATACACATGCTAACACACACACACCTGGGATACACATGCTAACACACACACACCTGGGATACACATGCTAACACACACACACCTGGGATACACATGCTAACACACACACACCTGGGATACACATGCTAACACACACACACCTGGGATACACATGCTAACACACACACACACCTTGGATACACACGCTAACACACACACACACACACACACACCTGGGATACACACGCTAACACACACACACCTGGGATACACACGCTAACACACACACACACCTGCGATACACACGCTAACACACACACACACCTGGGATACACACGCTAACACACACACACACCTGGGATACACACGCTAACACACACACACACCTGGGATACACACGCTAACACACACACACACCTGGGATACACACGCTAACACACACACACACACACCTGGGATACACACACACACACCTGGGATACACACACACACACACACACACACAGGCGTGTCAAAGTCAGTTCTGTAAAGGAAAAGGCTGTTTATTTGTTGTAAAAATGGCAATGGTTTGTTTAACACCTCTGTATCCTATTTGTATCAATACAGATGTAAACCATAATATCATCATTCTCCTTCCCCTCTCCTCCTCTCTCCAGTGTGGATAAGAGGAACAACGTGCACTACCTGATCAAGTGGAGGGATCTGGCCTACGACCAGGCCTCCTGGGAGAGTGAGGAGATGGACATCCCAGAGTACGACCAATACAAGCAGACCTACTGGAACCACAGGTGCACACACACACACACACACAAACATGCACATACTCACCCTTGCATGCACACAAAACTCTGACAACTCTGCCTATAGCAACCTAGAGTAACCTGAAGCAATAATCTAATCCTCTTCATGTCTTTCATATTTCTCTACCTTCCCCCTCTTCCATCTCTCTCTCTCAGAGAGTTGATGTTGGGAGATGAGGGCAGGCCTGGTAAGAAGCTGAAGAAGATAGCTAAAGTGAAGAAGAGTGAGAAACCCCCTGCTAACCCTGTGGTGGATGTAAGTACGGGTACTTCCTTGTTCCTTTTCATGTGAATCGTCCAAATCTCCAATTCACATTGATTCATGATTCTGCTCTGTAATGTAAATGAAGATGTCCACTTCCACTTCCCCTCCAGCCCACCATCAAGTTTGACCATCAGCCAGACTACCTGGACACTACAAGGGGAACGCTGCACCCCTACCAGCTGGAGGGTCTCAACTGGCTGCGTTTCTCCTGGGCTCAGGCCACTGACACTATACTGGCTGATGAGATGGGTCTAGGCAAGACTGTCCAGACCGCTGTCTTCCTCTACTCACTCTACAAAGAGGTGTGTTGGTAGGGTCTGTATTGGGGTCTGTGTGTGCTGGATAGGCAAAAGGATGTGGTCATCTGATTCCACAGCGATGTGTTTCAGAGTGTGTGTGTGTGAGAGAGATATCTTGTGTGTATGTAAGTTTGTGTCTCTCGTCCAGTCTGCCTTCCCTTGTCAATAATTTCAGTAGGGGTACTGCCAAACCCTGGACAAACAATAAAACCGCCCATCAAAGGGAACTAGTCCAAAAAGAGGGACTCTGTCCTAAAGGCAGGCTGGGACAAATACAAGCAAAGTCCAGCTAGTCTTATCAGAAGGCTAGGTTGAGTTATTACCCTACTGCTAAATACCTAGTGACGTGAATGATCAATCCAATGTTAGGGGATAAGGGCAGAGCATCTAAATCGGACTTAGGCACTTCTCTTTTCTGATTCACCTAAAGTGTTTTACTCACTCACCTATTAACCCCTGACCTTCCACCTCTCCAGGGTCATTCAAAGGGCCCGTTCCTGGTGAGCGCCCCCCTGTCCACCATCATTAACTGGGAGAGAGAGTTTGAGTTGTGGGCCCCGGACATGTACGTGGTGACCTACGTAGGAGACAAGGACAGCAGAGCCGTCATCAGAGAAAACGAGTTCTCCTTCGAGGGCAATGCCATCCGGGGGGGCAAGAAGGCCTCTAAGATGAAGGTGAGAGACGAGTGGGATGGGAGGATGGGGAGACTGATAATGTGCGGTCATGTTTGTTGTTGTTGTTGATTTTTTTCTCATTGTATCTTTATTGTTACCTCCTAATCCTCTGCCCCCTCCCTCTCGCTCTGTCCCCCTGCAGAAAGACTCATCGGTGAAGTTCCATGTCCTGCTGACGTCCTATGAGCTGATCACTATAGACCAGGCTGTGCTGGGCTCCATAGACTGGGCCTGTCTGGTGGTGGATGAGGCACACAGGCTGAAGAACAACCAGTCAAAGGTCAGACACACACCAGTACAATAACCATTATAGTCATAACCAGTACCTTAACCATTATAGTCATAACCAGTACCTTAACCATTATAGTCATAACCAGTACCTTAACAATTATAGTCATAACCAGTACCTTAATCATTATAGTCATAACCAGTACCTTAACCATTATAGTCATAACCAGTACCATAACCATTATAGTCATAACCAGTACCTTAACAATTATAGTCATAACCAGTACCTTAATCATTATAGTCATAACCAGTACCTTAACCATTATAGTCATAACCAGTACCTTAACCATTATAGTCATAACCAGTACCATAACCATTATAGTCATAACCAGTACCATAACCATTATAGTCATAACCAGTACCTTAACAATTATAGTCATAACCAGTACCAAAACCATTATAGTCATAACCAGTACCATAACCATTATAGACATAACCAGTACCATAACCATTATAGACATAACCAGTACCATAACCATTATAGTCTTAACCATTACCTTAACCATTATAGTCAAAACCTGTACCATAACCATTATAGTCATAACCAGTACCATAACCATTATAGTCATAACCAATACCATAACCATTATAGTCATAACCAGTACCATAACCATTATAGTCTTAACCATTATAGTCATAACCAGTACCATAACCATTATAGTCATAACCAGTACCTTAACCATTATAGTCATAACCAGTACCAAAACCATTAGTCATAACCAGTACCATGACCATTATAGTCTTAACCAGTACCATGACCATTATAGTCTTAACCAGTACCATAACCATTATAGTCTTAACCAGTACCATAACCATTATAGTCATAACCAGTACCATAACCATTATAGTCATAACCAGTACCATAACCATTATAGGCAGAATCATTATAGCCATAACCATTATAGTCATAACCAGTACCATAACCATTATAGTCATAACCAGTACCTTAACCATTATAGTCATAACCAGTACCATAACCATTATAGTCATAACCAGTACCATAACCATTATAGTCTTAACCAGTACCATAACCATTATAGTCTTAACCAGTACCATAACCATTATAGTCATAACCAGTACCATAACCATTATAGACATAACCATTATAGTCATAACCATTATAGTCATAACCTGTACCATAACCATTAGATACATAACCATTATAGTCTTAACCAGTACCATAACCATTAGAGACATAACCATTATAGTCTTAACCAGTACCATAACCATTATAGTCTTAACCAGTACCTTAACCATTATAGTC
This sequence comes from Oncorhynchus nerka, assembly GCF_034236695.1. Classification (NCBI taxonomy): domain Eukaryota; kingdom Metazoa; phylum Chordata; class Actinopteri; order Salmoniformes; family Salmonidae; genus Oncorhynchus; species Oncorhynchus nerka. Next base: position 6,862,664 of record NC_088398.1, on the reverse strand, counting down.
ATAACCAGTACCATAACCATTATAGACATAACCAGTACCATAACCATTATAGTCATAACCAGTACCATAACCATTATAGTCTTAACCAGTACCTTAACCATTATAGTCTTAACCAGTACCTTAACCATTATAGTCATAACCAGTACCATAACCATTATAGTCATAACCAGTACCATAACCAGTACCAAAACCATTATAGTCATAACCAGTACCATAACCATTATAGTCATAACCAGTACCAAAACCATTATAGTCATAACCAGTACCATAACCATTATAGTCATAACCTGTACCATAACCATTATAGTCATAACCAGTACCATAACCATTATAGTCATAACCAATACCATAACCATTATAGTCATAACCAGTACCATAACCATTATAGTCATAACCAGTACCAAAACCATTAGTCATAACCAGTACCATGACCATTATAGTCTTAACCAGTACCATGACCATTATAGTCTTAACCAGTACCATAACCATTATAGTCTTAACCAGTACCATAACCATTATAGTCATAACCAGTACCATAACCATTATAGACATAACCAGTACCATAACCATTATAGTCATAACCAGTACCATAACCATTATAGTCAGAACCATTATATAGCCATAACCATTATATGCAGAACCAGTACCATAAGTATTTTAGTCATAACCAGTACCATAACCATTATAGGCAGAATCATTATAGCCATAACCATTATAGTCATAACCAGTACCATAACCATTATAGTAATAACCAGTACCATAACCATTATAGTCATAACCAGTACCATAACCATTATAGGCAGGACCAGTACCGTAACTATTAGTCAGAACCATTATAGCCATAACCAGTATCATAACCATTATTTTTATAACCAGTACCATAACCATTATAGTATGACATATCATTGCATACTGAATACAGCGTTTATTAGTATAGTTATGGTTATAACCAGTCAAATATGAGAGATCACCCTGTTTTGTGAAGAGGACAGTGGAAGTATAAAACGCTGTCTCTATCTCTCTCTGTGTAGTTCTTTAGGATTCTGAATAACTACCCTCTCCAGCACAAGCTGCTGCTGACTGGTACACCTCTACAGAACAACCTGGAGGAACTCTTCCACCTACTCAACTTCCTCACCCCAGTGAGATTCAAGTCAGTATGCCTACACTACTGTGGGTGTATGTGTATGTGTGGGTGTGTGTGTGTGAGTGAGTGCTGCTATTGCTTAGTGTTTTATAGTCCTGATGTTTCCTTTTGAACAAATCCAGTAACCAAAACAATAACAAAAGTACCCCCCTCTTCTCTCCGCTCTGCAGTAACCTAGAGGGGTTCCTGGAAGAGTTTGCTGACATCGCCAAAGAAGACCAGATCAAGAAGTTGCATGATATGCTGGGACCACACATGCTCAGGAGACTGAAGGCCGACGTCTTCAAACACATGCCCACCAAGACAGAGCTCATCCTACGAGTGGAGCTCAGCCCCATGCAGAAGTAAGTGATGAGGAGGACGTGGGGAGGATGGTGCTAGCAATCAAATCAAATTCGCCACATACACAGTTTACAGCAGGTCTAAAAGGTGCAGCGAAATGCTTGCTATCTCCCTCAACAATACAGTACAATCAGTGCTAGCACATGCTAATGAGTGGAGAAGAAGTATAGAAAATAAGTAAATAGAGGATTGAATATCAGTAGTGTAGTGTTGCAGGAGTCTCATGTTGGCTTCTATTTCTTGTTTTCTGGTATTAATTTAATTGTGTGATGCAGGAAGTACTACAAGTTCATCTTGACGCGTAACTTTGATGCCCTGAACACCCGCGGAGGAGGAAACCAAGTGTCCCTGCTCAACGTGGTCATGGACCTCAAGAAGTGTTGCAACCACCCCTACCTCTTTCCCGGAGCCGCAATGGTACGATCTCAACCCATTCTCTGAGACATGGGCCATAACATTGATTCGGTGCTTGATGGAGGGCATCGATCTGTGTCTGTGTGTTTGTATACGAGTAAATGTTGTCTTGAATGTATATGATTTTGTTGGTTATATTTCCAGAACTAAACCTAATATGGACTAAACAGAATGTGTTAAGATGCTTTGATCTGGATGCAGTCTGCTTGACGATGAGCTTTAATTAATTAATTGACTGATGTTTGATTGATTTCCTGCAGGAGGCGCCAAAGATTCCAAACGGAATGTACGAGGGCAGTGCCCTAACAAGGGCTTCTGGGAAACTGACTCTGCTGCAAAAGATGATGGTTAAACTCAAGGAGGGAGGACATAGAGTGCTCGTCTTCTCTCAGGTACACACACACACACCCACACGACACACACACACACACACACACACACACTAACTGTCTCTGTCTCCTGGTAGATGACTAAGATGTTGGACCTGCTGGAGGACTTCCTGGAGAACGAGGGTTATAAGTACGAGAGGATTGATGGAAGTGTAACGGGGGGCATGAGACAAGAGGCCATCGACCGCTTCAACGGTGAGACACACACACATGGGTTCATGGATACACTAACGACAGCACATTTGGAACAGTAACTTTAACTGGGAAAAAATATGAATTGGAAGTTTCTATTTGTCTTTTGTCACCTCCCTCCCTCTTTCTCTCCCTTCTCCTCTCTCTCTCTCTCCTCAGCTCCTGGCGCCCCTCAGTTTGCCTTCCTGCTCTCTACCAGAGCGGGAGGGTTGGGCATCAATCTGGCAACCGCCGACACCGTTGTTATCTACGACTCCGACTGGAACCCCCACAACGACATCCAGGTACAGACACACACACACACACACACACACACACACACACACACACACTTGACGCATGCCTCCTGCTCATCTCTCCTCTTCCAATCTCTTCCCCTCTCTTTCTCTCAGGCATTCAGCAGAGCTCACAGGATTGGTCAGAATAAGAAGGTTATGATCTATCGCTTCGTTACCAAGGCGTCTGTGGAAGAGAGGATCACTCAGGTAAACCCAGTATACCAAGGCCTACCAGACTCATACAGAGTGGTAGGTAAAAGACAGACACTAATTCTCCTCTCATCCTCTCCTCCAGGTGGCTAAGAAGAAGATGATGTTGACCCACCTGGTGGTGCGTCCTGGGCTGGGCAGTAAGACAGGTTCCATGTCTAAACAGGAGCTGGATGACATCCTCAAGTTTGGAACAGAGGAGCTGTTCAAGGACGAGCTGGGAGAGGGTGAGCCACTAACTACTAACCATAACCAGGTCAGTCCACTCCAAACAGGTAGTCATCCCGTTGTCGGGGGCCGTAATGCCTGCTGGTTTTCCTTCAAACTAACAACCTGGAAACTAGGTGTGTGGCCTCTCCAGTCTTTCTTACACTCTCTTTCCTTGTCCCTTTCCGTCTCAGGGGACAACAAGGAGGATGACAGCCAGGTCTTTCATTGTATGCCACTCTCTTTCCTTGTCCCTTTCCGTCTCAGGGGACAACAAGGAGGATGACAGCCAGGTCTTTCATTGTATGCCACTCTCTTTCCTTGTCCCTTTCCGTCTCAGGGGACAACAAGGAGGATGACAGCCAGGTCTTTCATTGTATGCCACTCTCTTTCCTTGTCCCTTTCCGTCTCAGGGGACAACAAGGAGGATGACAGCCAGGTCTTTCATTGTATGCCACTCTCTTTCCTTGTCCCTTTCCGTCTCAGGGGACAACAAGGAGGATGACAGCCAGGTCTTTCATTGTATGCCACTCTCTTTCCTTGTCCCTTTCCGTCTCAGGGGACAACAAGGAGGATGACAGCCAGGTCTTTCATTGTATGCCACTCTCTTTCCTTGTCCCTTTCCGTCTCAGGGGACAACAAGGAGGATGACAGCCAGGTCTTTCATTGTATGCCACTCTCTTTCCTTGTCCCTTTCCGTCTCAGGGGACAACAAGGAGGATGACAGCCAGGTCTTTCATTGTATGCCACTCTCTTTCCTTGTCCCTTTCCGTCTCAGGGGACAACAAGGAGGATGACAGCCAGGTCTTTCATTGTATGCCACTCTCTTTCCTTGTCCCTTTCCGTCTCAGGGGACAACAAGGAGGATGACAGCCAGGTCTTTCATTGTATGCCACTCTCTTTCCTTGTCCCTTTCCGTCTCAGGGGACAACAAGGAGGATGACAGCCAGGTCTTTCATTGTATGCCACTCTCTTTCCTTGTCCCTTTCCGTCTCAGGGGACAACAAGGAGGATGACAGCCAGGTCTTTCATTGTATGCCACTCTCTTTCCTTGTCCCTTTCCGTCTCAGGGGACAACAAGGAGGATGACAGCCAGGTCTTTCATTGTATGCCACTCTCTTTCCTTGTCCCTTTCCGTCTCAGGGGACAACAAGGAGGATGACAGCCAGGTCTTTCATTGTATGCCACTCTCTTTCCTTGTCCCTTTCCGTCTCAGGGGACAACAAGGAGGATGACAGCCAGGTCTTTCATTGTATGCCACTCTCTTTCCTTGTCCCTTTCCGTCTCAGGGGACAACAAGGAGGATGACAGCCAGGTCTTTCATTGTATGCCACTCTCTTTCCTTGTCCCTTTCCGTCTCAGGGGACAACAAGGAGGATGACAGCCAGGTCTTTCATTGTATGCCACTCTCTTTCCTTGTCCCTTTCCGTCTCGGGACAACAAGGAGGATGACAGCCAGGTCTTTCATTGTATGCCACTCTCTTTCCTTGTCCCTTTCCGTCTCAGGGGACAACAAGGAGGATGACAGCCAGGTCTTTCATTGTATGCCACTCTCTTTCCTTGTCCCTTTCCGTCTCAGGGGACAACAAGGAGGATGACAGCCAGGTCATACATTATGATGACAAGGCCATAGACAGACTGCTGGACAGGAACCAGGAGTCAGAGTCCACTGAGGACACAGAGATCCAGAGCATGAACGAGTACCTCAGCTCCTTCAAAGTGGCCCAATACGTTGTCAAGGACGAGGAGGAGGAGGTGTGTGTATGAGAGAGATACTGTGGAAGGTGATGAACAGGAGAGATGACCCATAATTCTGAGTCTGTGTTATTACACTTGTATGTGTTTGTATGCAAGTTCTTCCAACATTGCTAACCTGTGTATGTGTGTGTTTATTTGTATAAGTGTTATTCCATCATTGCTCACGTGTGTGTGTTAGTTAGAACACAAGTTCTTCATCATTGCTAACCTGTGTGTTAGTTTGAACACAAGTTCTTCATCATTGCTATCCTGTGTGTTAGTTTGTTTATGAGTTCTTCCACCATTGCTAACCTGTGTGTGTGTTAGTATACAAGTTTTTCCATCATTGCTAACCTGTGTGTGTGTGTTAGGTAGTATACGAGTTCTTCTATCATTGCTAACCTGTGTGTATTAGTATATGAGTTCTTCCATCATTACTAACCTGTGTGTGTGTGTGTGTTAGGTAGTATACGAGTTCTTCCATCATTGCTAACCTGTGTGTGTGTGTGTGTGTGTTAGGTAGTATACAAGTTCTTCCATCATTGCTAACCTGTGTGTGTGTGTGTGTGTGTGTTAGGTAGTATACAAGTTCTTCCATCATTGCAAACCTGTGTGTGTTAGTTAGTATATGAGTTATTCCATCATTGCTAACCTGTGTGTTAGTTAGTATATGAGTTCTTCCATCATTGCTAACCTGTGTGTGTTAGTTAGTATATGAGTTCTTCCATTAATGCTAAGCTGTGTGTGTTAGTTAGTATACGAGTTCTTCCATCATTGCTAACCTGTGTGGGTGTGTTAGTATACGAGTTCTTCCATCATTGCTAACCTGTGTGTGTTAGTTAGTATATGAGTTCTTCCATCATTGCTAACTTGTATGGGTATGTTACTATACGAGTTCTTCCATCATTGCTAACCTGTGTGTGTGTTAGTATACAAGTTCTTCCATCATTGCTAACCTGTGTGTGTTAGTTAGTATATGAGTTCTTCCATCATTGCTAACCTGTGTGAGTGTGTTAGTATACGAGTTCTTCCATCATTGCTAACCTGTGTGTGTTAGTTAGTATATGAGTTCTTCCATCATTGCTAACTTGTATGGGTATGTTACTATACGAGTTCTTCCATCATTGCTAACCTGTGTGTGTGTTAGTATACAAGTTCTTCCATCATTGCTAACCTGTGTGTGTGTGTCCAGGAGGAGGAGGTGCAGCGTGAGGTGATTAAACAGGAGGAGTCAGTAGACCCAGACTACTGGGAGAAACTGCTGAGACACCACTATGAGCAGCAGCAGGAGGACCTGGCCCGTAACCTGGGAAAGGGCAAGAGGACCCGCAAGCCTGTCAACTACAACGACGGCTCTCAGGAGGAACGAGGTAGTAGACGGGGTACAGAACAGCGCTGCACAATGCAACCTTTTTTTAACTACTCTGTGTGTGTGGATGTGGACGTGTGTTTATGTGTGTGGTAGGTAGGGTGTGTGGGATAGGAGTGTGTATCTTTCATGTTATGTTGGAGCATGTGAGTGTGTGTTTGTGTTTGTACTAAATATTTGTCCATGTCCCATCTCTGTCCTCTGTGTTTGTGTTTCTAGTAATATTCTAGGATTAAGCATGGGCATGATGTTTCCTTCCTACTGTCTCAGTACTCTCTCCTGTCTGTCTCTAACAAGATTAGGGTCAATTCCAATTCAGGAAGGGAATTGAAATTCAATTCATGTTCGACAATTCATGTTTGCCCATTGACAAGAAAGTGACCCCAACCTTGTTAATGACTTTGGTATTGACTAGTTTAGTTTTCTTGTGAAGTTGGTTGAAGTGAGTTTCTGTCTATGTGATTGTATCTGTTCTTCACTCTCTCTTCCTTCTCCCTTGAAAACAGAGTGGTCTGTTTCCTAAAACTCTCTGATTGGCTAATCCTGTCTCTTCCCCTCCCCTCTCTCTCCATTCTATAAGCAGATTGGCAGGAGGATCAGTCTGACAACAACTCAGATTACTCTGTGGCCTCAGAGGAGGGAGATGAGGACTTTGATGAGCGATCAGAAGGTAACAAACACTTTTGTCATGAATTCATATTGGGTACAGTGCATTCGGAAAGTATTCAGACCCATTCACTTTTTCCACATTTTGTTACGTTACAGCCTTATTCTAAAATCAAAAAATGTCCCTCATCAATCTACACACAATACCCCATAATGACAAAGCAAAACAGGTTTTCAGACATTTTTGCACATTGATAAAAAAAACATTTACATAAATATTCAACCCTTTGCTCAGTACTTTGTTGAAGCCCCTTTGGCAGTGATTACAGCCTTGAGTCTTCTTGGGTATGACGCTCCAAGTTTGGCACACCTGTATGAGGGGAGAAACTCCCCATTCTTCTCTGCAGATTCTCTCAAGCTCTGTCAGGTTGGATGGGGAGCGTGACTTGTTTATGACTTGTTTATTGTGTTATTGGCGACAGGGTAGCCTAGTGGTTAGAGTGTTGGACTAGTAACCGAAAGGTTGCAAGTTCAAATCCCGAGCTGACAAGGTACAAATCTGTTGTTCTGCCCCTGAACAGGCAGTTAACCCACTGTTCCTAGGCCGTCATTGAAAATAAGAATTTGTTCTTAACTGACTTGTCTAGTTAAATAAAGGTGAAATCAAATATTGTTTACTCCATGTGTACTCCATGTGTATCTTGGCCAGGTCGCAGTTGTAAATGAGAACTTGTTCTCAACTAGTCTACCTGGTTAAATAAAGGTGAAATAAATCAAATAAAAAATTTCAAAGAGAAGAATGAGAGAAATGCTCCAAATACAGGTGTACCAAGCTTGTAGCGTCATACCCAAGAAGACTCAAGGCTGTAATCACTGCCAAAGAGGCTTCAACAAAGTACTGAGTAAAGGGTTGAATACTTAAGTAAATGTGATATTTCCATTTTTTATTTTTAATACATTTGCAAGAATTTCTCCAAACCTGTTTTTGCTATGTCATTATGGCATATTGTGTGTACATTGATGATTGAACCAGGCTGAAATGTAACAAAATATTGAAAGAGTGAAGGGGTCTGAATACTTTCCGAATGTACTGTATGAGTCTGTGTACGTGCAAATAAATGAATCTCTGTATGTGCCAGTTCGAATTAGTGTTTGCTTGTGTGTTTTTCTGCAAACGACAGAAAGTGAAAGTGTGTGCATTTGTGTGTGAGAATGAGCGCGAGAGAGAGCAACTGATTCTGTCAGCCAGTTGTAACAGATGCCAATTAAACGATAATAATATGAAACTATTCCACACATCAAGTGTAAGTAAGCAGAAGCACAAACCCAATACTTTAATGGCCAAAGGCAGTTAGAAAGGGCGGTAAGCCCCAACTACTGATACAGGGTTAGATATTTGTTCATCCCCCTAATGGTTCATTTAGGATTGGGGATAGAATAATCTGATTATAGATCTGTGGTTAAGGTCAGTTCTACCTGGAGTGTTACGAAGCTGTGTCCCATGCTAACGTCTTTCAAACGGCCCCTACAGATTATACAGAAACAGACTAACTCCTGCATCGACTTGTAAGACAGGGCAGCAACATGGTCAGAATGTAGCAATTCTGTACAGTGAATCATCCATGTTCTTTTTGAGGATCTGTTCAAATTCTTATTTTGAGGTTTATAGTGTGGTGCTCATACATAGAATTAGAAGAAACTGTTGAAAGCACCTATGATGACGTCTATTCTTTGGTGCTCATACATAGAATTAGAAGAAACTGTTGAAAGCACCTATGATGACGTCTATTCTTTGGTGCTCATACATAGAATTAGAAGAAACTGTTGAAAGCACCTATGATGACGTCTATTCTTTGGTGCTCATACATAGAATTAGAAGAAACTGTTGAAAGCACCTATGATGACGTCTATTCTTTGGTGCTCATACATAGAATTAGAAGAAACTGTTGAATGCACCTATGATGACGTCTATTCTTTGGTGCTCATACATAGAATTAGAAGAAACTGTTGAAAGCACCTATGATGACGTCTATTCTTTGGTGCTCATACATAGAATTAGAAGAAACTGTTGAATGCACCTATGATGACGTCTATTCTTTGGTGCTCATACATAGAATTAGAAGAAACTGTTGAAAGCACCTATGATAACATCCATTCTTTGGTGCTCATACATAGAATTAGAAGAAACTGTTGAAAGCACCTATGATAACATCCATTCTTTGGTGCTCATACATAGAATTAGAAGAAACTGTTGAATGCACCTATGATAACATCCATTCTTTGGTGCTCATACATAGAATTAGAAGAAACTGTTGAATGCACCTATGATAACATCCATTCTTTGGTGCTCATACATAGAATTAGAAGAAACTGTTGAAAGCACCTATGATAACATCCATTCTTTGGTGCTCATACATAGAATTAGAAGAAACTGTTGAAAGCACCTATGATAACATCCATTCTTTGGTGCTCATACATAGAATTAGAAGAAACTGTTGAATGCACCTATGATAACATCCATTCTTTGGTGCTCATACATAGAATTAGAAGAAACTGTTGAAAGCACCTATGATAACATCCATTCTTTGGTGCTCATACATAGAATTAGAAGAAACTGTTGAAAGCACCTATGATAACATCCATTCTTTGGTCCTCATACATAGAATTAGAAGAAACTGTTGAAAGCACCTATGATAACATCCATTCTTTGGTGCTCATACATAGAATTAGAAGAAACTGTTGAATGCACCTATGATGACGTCTATTCTTTGGTGCTCATACATAGAATTAGAAGAAACTGTTGAATGCACTTATGATGACGTCTATTCTTTGGTGCTCATACATAGAATTAGAAGAAACTGTTGAAAGCACCTATGATGACGTCTATTCTTTGAGTTTATGGATATCCAATCATTGTTAAGATAATATATGAATGTGGTCAACATGACATTTGTTTAAACTACAAGTGTTTTGAAATGGAAGGGTTGCAGGTTAAAATGCTGGTGTAGAATAGCTTTTACTTTACATGGTTGGAAAAACATTTTCATTGATTAAATTCACACAAAAATCCAGGACATTTGTGTGTATGTATTATGTAAGAAATAAAATATATATTCTATATAAAGAAGCGTTTTGGTGGCAAAACAATAATTAATACGATGTTAGTCAGAAATGTGACATGCTGTGGTCTGGGTTCGAACCATTGATCTATTGATTGAACGTCAGATGAGTTACCGATTGCGCCGCCGTGGTAAATGAAATAGTAATGACTGCAGATTTCACCCTGAGTGAGCGACTCTAAATCCTGTCATAATCGTAAATATTTCCATGCTAAACGGTAAACACATTGACAGACGATGAATCGGAAGATGTTCACTTGCCTCGGTTGACGTTCGCGTCACAGAACATTCAGAGCGGATTTTATTACAGCGCGACAGATACAGTAGTTACTCTCGGTTACGCTTTTCAATATTGAGGTGTTCCTTTCGATCATCCGCCCGTTTCGATTGTGACAGTCAGTGAGTGAGTGCTCTTTCAAGATCAGATATATCGAGGAGTAGCAGCATCGTCTGTGAATATGATAGCTACTAATTCAATTCAAAGGGCTTTATTGGTATGGGAAACATATATTTACATTGCCAAAGGAAGTGAAATAGATAATAAACAAAAGTGAAATAAAAAATGGACCGTAAACATTACACTCACAAAAGAGCCGAAGGAATAGAGACATTTGAAATGTAATATTATGGCTACATACTGTGTTGTAACGATGTGCAAATAGTTAAAGTTAGCTATTAGCTAACTTTCGCTAATATCAGGGATGTATTCACTAGGAACAAAACGTGTAAGGACCTACCTGATTTTCTTCCAATGTAATTCTTTTTTGCACTTCATTTGAGACTGTTTTCTGAGGTGTGAACTAATGATACACACAGTTTCCTCCTTGACTGTTTTCTGAGGTGTGAACTAATGATACACACAGTTTCCTCCTTGACTGTTTTCTGAGGTGTGAACTAATGATACACACAGTTTCCTCCTTGACTGTTTTCTGAGGTGTGAACTAATGATACACACAGTTTCCTCCTTGACTGTTTTCTGAGGTGTGAACTAATGATACACACAGTTTCCTCCTTGACTGTTTTCTGAGGTGTGAACTAATGATACACACAGTTTCCTCCTTGACTGTTTTCTGAGGTGTGAACTAATGATACACACAGTTTCCTCCTTGACTGTTTTCTGAGGTGTGAACTAATGATACACACAGTTTCCTCCTTGACTGTTTTCTGAGGTGTGAACTAATGATACACACAGTTTCCTCCTTGACTGTTTTCTGAGGTGTGAACTAATGATACACACAGTTTCCTCCTTGCGCTGAGTTTTTTTCAGCAAGTTCACTGATGATGCAGCAACAATGAATCAATGTATGTCTTTTTGAATCTCTTATCATGTCATATTCTATGGTACACTATTTCAAATAGGTCTGTCTGCAACTTGTATCTGCAATTGGTTGTAAAAATGGCAAAGGCTTGCTAAAACAACATCTGGTAGAGGGGTAGAATAGCACACAATTCCATGCTGTTTTGAGGGGTAATTCAATCAAAATCTCATATAGTGAGGTAGGGAGTTTACCCCAACTCTTTTGCCGGATTAATTGTGTGTGTATTTTCTGTGTGTGAGTGTAGTGTGTGTGTGAGACTAACATGACATGACCTGTGTTTCTCCCTCCAACCAGCCAACTCCCGCAGGCCAAGCCGCAAGGGGCTGAGGAATGAAAGGGACAAACCGCTGCCACCCCTGTTGGCCAGAGTGGGAGGCAACATTGAGGTCAGACTGCAACTTCTATCAGTCTCTCTCATCGTCTGTCACTATCAAAATAAAAATCGACATTGTTCTCTTCATATCTTCCTCTACAAGCAGTCTTTTCTTTCACCATGTCTACTTCTGCCTGCACATTTTCCTCTCTCTCTTTACCACTTGTCTTTTGTCTCTTTCAGTGTGTATGTTGCTCTAAACCCCCCCACCTCTCTCGCTCTTTCTCTCTCTTTCTCTTTCTCTCTTAGGTGTTGGGCTTCAATGCGCGCCAGAGGAAGGCATTCCTGAATGCAGTGATGCGCTATGGGATGCCTCCTCAGGATGCCTTCACCACCCAGTGGCTGGTCAGAGACCTCAGGGGGAAGTCTGAGAAAGAGTTCAAGTGAGTCTGTGTGTTAATGTCTATGGTCTATCTATTTGTGCGTGTGTGTGCAGTCTTTATGTGTGTGTGTGTTCCCAGGGGTCCTTATAACAGTATTCTCTCTCCCTCTCAGGGCGTATGTCTCTCTCTTCATGCGTCATCTCTGTGAGCCGGGGGCTGACGGAGCGGAGACCTTCGCTGACGGGGTTCCACGGGAGGGGTTGTCACGACAACATGTCCTTACTCGCATCGGCGTGATGTCATTGATCAGGAAGAAAGTAAGCAATGTGTTATCAATTGATCATTTGTTGTTTTGTTTTCATCTAATTGGTGTATGTATTGATTGTATTGATGTCCAGGTGCAGGAGTTTGAGCATGTGAACGGCCAGTGGTCCATGCCCTGGATGATGGAGCTGGAGGAGAACAGGAGGCTGGCAGCCATCGCTGCTGGAGAGGATGTCAAAACACCTTCTACTGGAACCCCCGCTGACACACAGCCCAACACACCTGCCCCAGGTACACACACACACACACACAGCCCAACACCCCCACCCCAGGTACACACACACACAGTCCAACACCCCCGCCCCAGGTACACACACACACACGCACACAGCCCAACATCCCCGCCCCAGGTACACACACACACACACACACACACACAGCCCAACACCCCTGCCCCAGGTACACACACACACACACACAGCCCAACACCCCTGCCCCAGGTACACACACACACACAGCCCAACACCCCTGCCCCGGGTACACACACACACACACACAGCCCAACATCCCCGCCCTAGGTACACACACACACACAGCCCAACATCCCCGCCCCAGGTACACACACACACAGCCCAACATCCCGCCCCAGGTACACACACACAGCCCAACATCCCCGCCCCAGGTACACACACACACAGCCCAACATCCCCGCCCCAGGTACACACACACACACACACACACACACACAGCCCAACATCTCTGCCCCAGGTACACACACACACACACACACACACACACACACAGCCCAACATCCCCGCCCCAGGTACACACACACACACACACACAGCCCAACATCTCTGCCCCAGGTACACACACACAGCCCAACATCCCCGCCCCAGGTACACACACACACACAGCCCAACATCCCCGCCCCAGGTACACACACACACACAGACAGCCCAACATCCCCGCCCCAGGTACACACACACACACAGACAGCCCAACATCCCCGCCCCAGGTACACACACACACACAGACAGCCCAACATCCCGCCCTAGGTACACACACACAAACACAGTAAGATGGAAATATACTCAATCATTCTCACGCTCTCTTTGTCGCTAACAGAGGACCTCACTAAGTCTGAAGACACTGGGAAGGAGACAAAGAAGGAGGGAGAGGCAGAAAAGGACGGCAGGGTGCACAGCAAGACAGAAGACCCAGAGGTGAACATTCTTTATTACATTATACTGCACCCTCCGCTCAGATTGTGATGTCATCCCATCACTACCCCAATCCTCACCCCTTTTCCTCCTCACAGATTATTGAAATCCCAGACGAGATGGAAAACCGCTCTGAAAGGAAAGAGGCAGAGGGAGAGTCCTCCACCACAGAGAACGACAAAGAAAAGAACAAAGACACAGAAGAGAAGGAGGATAAAGAGACTGAAGAGAAGGAAACCAAGGAAACCCAAAAGGAGAACGATTCCCCCACTGAGGTCAAAGGTGAAGGGTCAGAGGCCACAGCAGTGTCACAGGAGGCCAAGCCTAAAGGTCAGTCGGGAAAGTCAGGGTGACACAGATATTGTATTAAGGTCATGTCTCCTGTGGTTGTGACCCCTGACCTGTGTTCTCTCTGTTATAGTGGAGGAGAGCAAAGAGGAGAGGATGGACACCAGTCCTCTTGCAGAGGACAAGAAAGGTAGGTTCTTCTGTTCCTTACACACATTTATGGACACACACACACATGAACAAACATATGGTGCTAACCCAGTATTCTTCCTCCCTTCAGAGCAAAAAGAGGAGAAAGATGGTTTGAAGACCGAGGAGTCTGGCAAGCTGCAGAATGGAGAGAACAGTAAAGGAGTGGCAGCAGCAGCGATGGCGGTGAATGTGAGTGAGGAGAAGAAGAAGGCTACCAAGCAGAGGTTCATGTTCAACATCGCAGATGGAGGATTCACAGGTACACACACAGATCTAGGATCAGCTAACCCTCCCCAACTCCCTAACCTTAACTAGTAACCATTGGGGGGCAGGGGGATGCAAACTGTCCTTTGTTCATTTTCAGTCTCTCTTAACATCTCTCTCTCTCTCCAGAGCTCCACTCTCTGTGGCAGAACGAGGAGAGGGCGGCGACCGTCACCAAGAAGACATTTGAGATCTGGCATCGTCGCCATGACTACTGGCTGCTGGCCGGCATCATACAGTATCCTTTCACTCTGTACCAACGTCACTCTGTACCAACTTCACCCTGTACCAACGTCACCCTGTACCAACGTCACCCTGTACCAACGTCACCCTGTACCAACGTCACTCTGTACCAACGTCACTCTGTACCAAGGTCACTCTGTACCAAGGTCTCTCTGTACCAAGGTCTCTCTGTACCAAGGTCTCTCTGTACCAAGGTCTCTCTGTACCAAGGTCTCTCTGTACCAAGGTCTCTCTGTACCAAGGTCTCTCTGTACCAAGGTCTCTCTGTACCAAGGTCTCTCTGTACCAAGGTCACTCTGTACCAAGGTCACTCTGTACCAGCGTCACTCTGTACCAGCGTCACTCTGTACCAAGGTCTCTCCGTACCAACGTCTCTCCGTACCAAGGTCTTCTCTGTACCAAGGTCTTCTCTGTACCAAGGTCTCTCTGTACCAAGGTCTCTCTGTACCAAGGTCTCTCTGTACCAAGGTCTCTCTGTACCAAGGTCTCAAGGTCTCTCTTTACCAAGGTCTCTCTGTACCAAGGTCTCTCTGTACCAAGGTCTCTCTGTACCAAGGTCTCTCTGTACCAAGGTCACTCTGTACCAAGGTCACTCTGTACCAAGGTCACTCTGTACCAAGGTCACTCTGTACCAAGGTCACTCTGTACCAAGGTCACTCTGTACCAAGGTCTCTCTGTACCAAGGTCTCTCTGTACCAAGGTCTCTCTGTACCAAGGTCTCTCTGTACCAAGGTCTCTCTGTACCAACGTCACTCTGTACCAAGGTCTCTCTGTACCAACTTCACCCTGTACCAATGTCACTCTGCTAATCAAAGTGTGGAGGAGTAGGTTATTAGTTGGATCAGGTATGTTAGTGCAGGGCTGGAACTAAAACATATAGGGCCAGGGTTGGAGTCCACTGCACTACTCAGCAGGATGTCAGAGGTTTGGTGTGAGGACTGTGAATCATTATGATGTCATGACCTTTGACCGTGGCGCCTCTCAGACACGGTTACGCTCGCTGGCAGGACGTGCAGAGCGACGTGAAGTATGCTATCCTCAACGAGCCCTTCAAGGGGGAGATGAGCCGAGGAAACTTCCTGGAGATCAAGAACAAGTTCTTGGCCAGAAGGTTTAAGGTGCGCTGAGCTGGCGGGATGTTTCTGTCTGCTTCTGTCTATTGGAACACACTCTCTCTGTGTTCTGTTGAGCCATCCCTCTCTCCCACTGTCTCTTTCTTTCTGTTAATCACTCTGTTTACCTCTTCCCTCTCTCCTCCTTCTCACCCCCCCCTTAAAAGATTTAGATGCACTATTGTAAAGTGGCTGTTCCACTGGATGTCATAAGGTGAATGCACCAATTTGTAAGTCGCTCTGGATAAGAGCGTCTGCTAAATGACTTAAATGTAAATGTCCTCCTGTCATATCCCTTCCTTCTCTCTCTTTGCCTCTCTCCTCCTCATATCCCTCTCATCTCTGTACCCCCCCTCTCTCTCGGTCTCTAGTTGTTGGAGCAGGCGTTGGTGATTGAGGAGCAGCTTCGCAGGGCAGCCTACCTGAACATGTCTGAGGACCCGGCCCACCCCTCCATGGCCCTCAACACCCGCTTCAGTGAGGTGGAGTGTCTGGCTGAGTCCCACCAACACCTCAGCAAGGAGTCCATGTCAGGGAACAAGCCTGCTAACGCAGTACTGCACAAAGGTAGTGTTGTGTCTTTACTATGGATTAAGTGAAATTTGACATGCTATTGTATCAAATCAATTTTCTGTCATTAATATTACCTGATTAAACTAATCATAGAAATTTAATTAACTAGGAAGTCGGCGCACCACAGAAGAATGTTTATAGAGCTGTTGTCTTCCGAGTAAACTCTTAAAGATGTGGTAATCTTTTATAGCAATAGCAGTCAATTATTAATCGTAACCTTATTCAGTCACATCTGAACATCGTCAAATTATTTGTTATCTTCACGAACCCTGTCTAACAAATTGAATCAGCAATACAAAATTTGGTTTAATTATTTATTTACTAAAAATCACACAGAATTCCATATACACAGGATGGATCATACATTGATGACTAATTATGTCCTAAAAGAAAACTTCCCTATAGTGGACAAAACCGATATGACGGCTGGTTACACAAAGAAAGGGGGTTGGGTTTGAATGAAAGCCCGGGAAGACTGAGGAACAAAAGGATTGGGTCTTTATCGGACCTTATGAAGCTATGCTATCATAAATACAGAATCTTATGCATTCAAATGGTCGTTCAACCATTTGCAACCAGAGCTTACGCTGAGGTTGGCTTAGTCAGCCGTGAATAGGGTCACTGGAGCTCTTATAGAAATGTAGAAAAGGGGTTGGTTCATCATTTCCAACCAATGCCTATTCACGTGGGCGTGGCCATTGATTGAGCATATTTTACTTATGAAAAGATTCTCTCATTTTAAAAACTAAAATTAAATTTAATCTTTTCACAAATAGTTTCATAACATTTAAATTGCACAACAATTCCATGTGAATCTAGAATGTGTAGATTTTCCAAGACACAGTTTGTCATCCTATCATCAGCAATAATGTCTCAGACCACAACTGATCTGACATCATATTCTTTAAGTACCAACGGTTACTTTCAACTGGTTGGATTACCAAAATATGTTCCGTTCCCAACCTTTTGATGTTTCCATACTCTCTCTATGTTAACCTCTCTGGGATATTCGGGACGGTAGCGTCCCACCTCGCCAACAGCCAGTGAAAGTGCAGGGCGCCAATTTCAAAACAACAAAAATCTCATATTTAAAATTCCCCAAGCATACAAGTATTTTACACCATTTTAAAGATAAAATTCTCGTTAATTCAGCCAAAGTATCTGATTTCAAAAAGGCTTTACAGCGAAAGCACCACAAACGATTATGTTAGGTCACCACCAGGTCACAGAAAAACATTTTTCCAGCCAAAGAGAGGAGTCACAAAAAGCAGAAATATACATACAATGAATCACTAACCTTTGATGATCTTCATCAGATGACACTCATAGGACTTCATGTTACACAATACATGTATGTTTTGTTTGATAAAGTGCATATTTATATCCACAAATCTCATTTTACATTGGCGTGTTATGTTCAGTAGTTATAGCATCATAAATATTCACTTACCTTTGATGATCTTCATCAGAATGCACTCCCAGGAATCCCAGTTCCACAATAAATGTTTGATTTGTTCGATAAAGTTAATAATTTATGTCCAAATACCTCCTTGTGTTAGGGCGTTTGGTAAACAAATCCAAACGCGCGTCCAGCCGAAAGGTCGGATGAAAAGTCCAAAAGGTTATATTACAGGTCGTAGAAACATGTCAAAAGAGGTATAGAATCAATCTTTAGGATGTTGTTATAAAAAATCTTCAATAATGTTCCAACCGGAGAATTCCTTTCTCTGTAGAAAAGCAATGGAACGCAAGGTAACATTCACATGACCGCACGTCACAAGCTCGTGGCAATCTGCCAGACACCTGGCTCAGTCCTCTCATTCGTACCCCCTTCAAAGTAGAAGCATCAAACAAGGTTCTAAAGACTGTTGACATCTAGTGGAAGCCTTTGGAAGTGCAAAATGACCCCACAGACACTGGATATTGGAAAGGCAATGAGTTGAAAAACTACAAACCTCAGATTTCCCACTTCCTGGTTGGATGTTTCTCAGGTTTCCACCTGCCAAATGAGTTCTGTTATACTCACAGACATCATTCAAACAGTTTTAGAAACTTCAGAGTGTTTTCTACCCAAATATACTAATTTTTTTTCACAAAAAAGTATTTAGTCAGCCACCAATTGTGCAAGTTCTTCCACTTAAAAAGATGAGAGGCCTGTAAATGTTCATCATAGGTACACTTCAACTATGACAGACAAAATGAGGAAAAAAATCCAGAAAATCACATTGTAGGATTTTTTATGAATTTATTTGCAAATTATGGTGGAAAATAAGTATTTGGTCAATAACAAACAAGCAAGATTTCTGGCTCTCACAGACCTGTAACTTCTTCTTTAAGAGGCTCGTCTGTCATCCACTCGTTACCTGTATTAATGACACCTGTTTGAACTTGTTATCAGTATAAAAGACACCTGTCCACAACCTCAAACAGTCACACTCCAAACTCCACTATGGCCAAGACCAAAGAGCTGTCAAAGGACACCAGAAACAAAATTGTAGACCTGCACCAGGCTGGGAAGACTGAATCTGCAGTAGGTAAGCAGCTTGGTTTGAAGAAATCAACTGTGGGAGCAATTATTAGGAAATGGAAGACATACAAGACCACTGATAATCTCCCTCGATCTGGGGCTCCACGCAAGATCTCACCCCGTGGGGTCAAAATGATCACAAGAACGGTGAGCAAAAATCCCAGAACCACACGGGGGGACCTAGTGAATGACCTGCAGAGAGCTGGGACCAAAGTAACAAAGCCTACCATCAGTAACACACTATGCCGCCAGGGACTCAAATCCTGCAGTGCCAGACGTGTCCCCCTGCTTAAGCCAGTACATGTCCAGGCCCGTCTGAAGTTTGGTAGAGAGCATTTGGATGATCCAGAAAAAGATTGGGAGAATGTCATATGGTCAGATGAAACCAAAATATAACTTTTTGGTAAAAACTCACCTCGTCGTGTTTGGAGGACAAAGAATGCTGAGTTGCATCCAAAGAACACCATACCTAATGTGAAGCATGGGGGTGGAAACATCATGCTTTGGAGCTGTTTTTCTGCAAAGGGACCACGATGACTGATCTGTGTAAAGGAAAGAATGAATGGGGCCATGTATCGTGAGATTTTGAGTGAAAACCTCCTTCCACCAGCAAGGGCATTGAAGATGAAACGTGGCTGGGTCTTTCAGCATGACAATGATCCCAAACACACCGCCCGGGCAACGAAGGAGTGGCTTCA
Source organism: Oncorhynchus nerka (assembly GCF_034236695.1). Classification (NCBI taxonomy): domain Eukaryota; kingdom Metazoa; phylum Chordata; class Actinopteri; order Salmoniformes; family Salmonidae; genus Oncorhynchus; species Oncorhynchus nerka. Next base: position 6,843,255 of record NC_088398.1, on the reverse strand, counting down.
TAAGAAGCATTTCAAGGTCCTGGAGTGGCCTAGCCAGTCTCCAGATCTCAACCCCATAGAAAATCTTTGGAGGGAGTTGAAAGTCCGTGTTGCCCAGCAACAGCCCCAAAACGTCACTGCTCTAGAGGAGATCTGCATGGAGGAATGGGCCAAAATACCAGCAACAGTGTGTGAAAACCTTGTGAAGACGTACAGAAAACGTTTGACCTCTGTCATTGCCAACAAAGGGTATATAACAAAGTATTGAGATAAACTTTTGTTATTGACCAAATAATTATTTTCCACCATAATTTGCAAATAAATTCATTAAATATCCTACAATGTGATTTTCAGGAATTTTTTTCTCATTTTGTCTGTCATAGTTGAAGTGTACCTATGATGAAAATTACAGGCCTCTCTCATATTTTTAAGTGGGAGAACTTGCACAATTCGTGGCTGACTAAATACTTTTTTGCCCCACTGTATATGCACATTCTAGCTTTTATGGCTGAGTAGCAGGAAGTTTACTCTGGGCACCTTATTCATCCAAGCTACTCAATACTGCCCCCCAGTCACCAAGAAGTTACAAAGGGCTTTCCAAGTGTCCATTCTGTTTAGTAGAGAGAGAAAAGGGGGAAAGGTATTTATGGGGGTCATAAACCTCACCAACAGGGCAACGTCATGACAGTAGGCTACACATTTACATTTACATTTAAGTCATTTAGCAGACGCTCTTATCCAGAGCGACTTACAAATTGGTGCTTTCACCTTATGACATCCAGTGGAACAGCCACTTTACAATAGTGCATCTAGGTCTTTTAAGGGGGGGAGAAGGATTACTTTATCCTATCCTAGGTATTCCTTAAAGAGGTGGGGTTTCAGGTGTCTCCGGAAGGTGGTGATTGACTCCGCTGTCCTGGCGTCGTGAGGAGTTTGTTCCACCATTGGGGGCCAGAGCAGCGAACAGTTTTGACTGGGCTGAGCGGGAACTGTACTTCCTCAGTGGTAGGGAGGCAGCAGGCCAGAGGTGGATGAACGCAGTGCCCTTGTTTGGGTGTAGGGCCTGATCAGAGCCTGGAGGTAGTGAGGTGCCGTTCCCCCACAGCTCCGTAGAGGCAAGCACCATGGTCTTGTAGCGGATGCGAGCTTCAACTGGAAGCCAGTGGAGAGAGCGGAGGAGCGGGGTGACGTGAGAGAACTTGGGAAGGTTGAACACCAGACGGGCTGCGGCGTTCTGGATGAGTTGTAGGGGTTTAATGGCACAGGCAGGGAGCCCAGCCAACAGCGAGTTGCAGTAATCCAGACGGGAGATGACAAGTGCCTGGATTAGGACCTGCGCCGCTTCCTGTGTGAGGCAGGGTCGTACTCTGCGGATGTTGTAGAGCATGAACCTACAGGAACGGGCCACCGCCTTGATGTTATTTGAGAACGACAGGGTGTTGTCCAGGATCACGCCAAGGTTCTTAGCGCTCTGGGACGAGGACACAATGGAGTTGTCAACCGTGATGGCGAGATCATGGAACGGGCAGTCCTTCCCCGGGAGGAAGAGCAGCTCCGTCTTGCCGAGGTTCAGCTTGAGGTGATGATCCGTCATCCACACTGATATGTCTGCCAGACATGCAGAGATGCGATTCGCCACCTGGTCGTCAGAAGGGGGAAAGGAGAAGATTAATTGTGTGTCGTCTGCATAGCAATGATAGGAGAGACCATGTGAGGTTATGACAGAGCCAAGTGACTTGGTGTATAGCGAGAATACACACACACACACACACACAAACACAGACTCGCTCTCTTTCTTTCTCATTGTCTCTTTTCTGTCTCTGCTGTTCTTACCCACTTCCATCATCTATTTTTCTTATTTCTCTCCCTCCCGTCATTGTTTCCTAAACTCTGTCAGTTGGACTTTGGTGGTGGTAACTCTGTCTCTCTCCTTCAGTTCTCAAACAGCTTGAGGAGCTTCTGAGTGACATGAAGGCCGACGTCACCCGTCTCCCGGCAACCATCGCCCGTATACCACCCGTCGCCGTGAGGCTGCAGATGTCGGAGAGGAACATCCTCAGCCGATTGGCCAGCCGCGGGTCCGAGGTCACCGGCCAGAGCCAATCACAGACCACGCAGCAGATGCAGGTGCCACGCTGACCAATTCCGCCAGTCCTCCCTAAGGCGTTCTCCCACCCCTGTTTTGGAATTGAAGAGTGACCCTCATCTCACCCCGCTCTGCACCTCTCCTGTCCCCAAACCAAAAGTCACACTCTGGACAGTAGAGTAAGGTCTCTACCCACCAATACATCACACTCTGGACAGTAGAGTAAGGTCTCTACCCACCAATACATCACACTCTGGACAGTAGAGTAAGGTCTCTACCCACCAATACATCTTCTCTGGACAGTAGAGTAAGGTCTCTACCCACCAATACATCTTCTCTGGACAGTAGAGTAAGGTCTCTACCCACCAATACATCTTCTCTGGACACAGCAGACTACAAATGTTCTGCTTCCTCTTCACTCAAAGACACCTGGAGGAACACAGTCTCTGTTCTCCACTGGGAACACCTTCTCTACAGTATCTACCTAATGAACTGCAGCACTGTCTCTGTGTCTGTCTGTTATGTGTCTAACTTTCACAGGTTGTTTTCACTGTATCTTTCCCCAAGCCTCTCTAAAATAGACAGCGGTGTACCTGGCTCTGTCCCATAGAATTAGAATGGGTCAAATGGTCTTTTCCACTTCAAGTAAAGGTTCTATAATATGTGGACTCGTTGTTCTATGGGTGTGCAGAATTCAATTTGATATGCAACATGTACAATTCAATTCGGTAAATATGAAATCATGTGGAATTTAGAACTATGTCTGTTCTGCCCATTCCATTTCTGGGTGTGTACCTCTTCTGAGTGTGTGTGTGTGTATGTGTGTCTGTGTGTGTAGGTGGGTACACTGCTCTATACTTCCCACAGAGAGACTGTTAATAACTATCAACTGATGAGGATGCTTTAGTAGAATAATATTGGTTCTGTGTTACACTCCTGCCCCTCCCCCTCTTCACTGCTTCCTTCACCTGCACACTCAGGTGGTCCATAACACTAGCCTGTTATTGGCTCTCCCCGCTCCTCGGCCACGCCCCGTCCTGCAGCTCTCCATTCCTGAGCGATTGTGTCAGAAATGTTCCCGTAGGCCTCGCCCCCCTTTTGCCCAAATAAGGACATGCAATAGCTCCACTAGTGTCGACACACGGGGCTGCATTGAGAATGATGGCAATCTCTAAATTAATGAAATGTCTTAGTCTAATGTTTTGTTCTTTTACATTTTGGAATATTATTATGGTTACCAGCTTGTTGTTTTTATCGTTACAGTTTCTTCTGAGAACTCCAATAAAAAGGGTAACAGTTTGTGATGCTTGTTTCTTTGCCCTTTATTATGTGAGGGCATTATCTGGATACATCACATTGTATTATAAACTGGGTGGGGTCGAGCCCTGAATGCTGATTGGCTGACAGCCGTGGTATACCACAGGTATGACAAAACGTGTATTTTTACTGCACTAATTACATTGGTAACCAGTTTATAATAGTAATGAGGCACCTCAGGGGTTTGTGATATATGGCCAATATACCACGGCTAAGGGTTGTGTCCAAGCACTCCACGTTTCGTTGTGGTTAAGGACAGCCCTTAGCCGTGGTATATTGGCCATATACCACACCTCGGGCCTTATTGCTTAAATGACCAATGGTACGCGTCATAATTTGACCTACAAGGTCTGTGGAAGGGCATCATCTGATTTAACTGTATCTATAAAGTAATACAACCATAGAACACAGGTACAGGAGGAGGAGGGAGTGTGGCTGTAAATGTATGATGGGAAAGATGAATGCTAATTTCCTTTTGCAGGAGAGGGAAGGAGAACAAGTGGCCAGTTAGAGGGAGAGAAGAAGAGAGAGACAGGAACAGACTTGTTTTCCCAGACAGAGAGAGGTGCAATTAAGAAAGTTGGGGGAAATTACAGGGCAGGAGAAAATACTGCATTGTAATAGAGCCTGCTGATAACTTAACAGGACAGAGACGGGGACGGAGGGATAGAGAGATAGGGAGGGACGGATAGAGAGATGGGGAGGGACGGATAGAGAGATAGGGAGGGAGGGACAGAGAGAAGGCAGTCAGGAATTGTAGAGAGGGGGAACAACAGGGAGAGACGGGGAGGAAATGAGTGAGAAAGAAGAGGTAGATAGAGGGACAGAAGGGAGAAGCAGCTGGAATAGTGTAGTATACGCTAGTTAACTGGACACAGTGGACAGACCACACTGCACTAACCTCTAGCTCATCTTCGTTCTGTTGTAAAAACTGGATCTATGAGACTGAACTGCTGTCTAGAACACCTGAGCAAAAGTCATTCAATGTCTTGTGGGTAAGTACTATCTATAGACACAGTTAGCATGTGAAGCTCACAGGTGTGAAAGGGGAAGAGAGCCCAACTCAAACTCCTGCAGGCGTTTTGTTTCACTAACCAGTATGTTTGTGTGTCTGCAATTCCTGGTGTTAACCATTGTTCTAACACCTGCAGTACAAACGTCTTGTTAGTCTGTGCATGTGTTTGCGCATGTGTGCTCGCTCACATGCTTGTGTATGTACACTCTAGCCTTTTGTAATGTATGTATTTAAATATATTTAAAATCCCATACATGGGAGAACTAATTATATTCCCATTGGCTGATCATTCTGAGTGTACACCTTCCTATTTTTGAGTTGCACCCGCTTTTGCCCTCAGAAAAGCCTCAATTGGACTCTAGAAGGTGTCGAAAGCATTCTACAGGGATGTTGGCCCATGTTGACCTCCCACAGTTGTATCAAGTTGGATGGATTTGCTTTTGGGTGGTGGACCATTTTTGATACACACAGGAAACTGTTGAATGTGAAAAACCCAGCAGCGTTGCAGTTCTTGACACAAACCGGTGCGCCTGACACCTACTACCATACTGAATTCAAAGGCACTTAATCTTTTGTCTTGTCATTCACCCTCTGAATGGCTCACACACACAGTCCATGTCTCATTTGTCTCAAGGATTAAAAACCCTTCTTTATCCTGTATTCTCCCCTTCATCTAAACTGATTCAAGTGGATTTAACAGGTGACATCAATAAGGGATCATAGCTTCACCTGGATTCACCTGGTCAGTCTATGTCACAGAAAGCTTTTGTCTTGTCATTAACAGGTGACATCAATAAGGGATCATAGCTTCACCTGGATTCACCTGGTCAGTCTGTGTCACAGAAAGCTTTTGTCTTGTCATTAACAGGTGACATCAATAAGGGATCATAGCTTCACCTGGATTCACCTGGTCAGTCTATGTCACAGAAAGCTTTTGTCTTGTCATTAACAGGTGACATCAATAAGGGTCATAGATTCACCTGGTCAGTCTGTGTCACAGAAAGCTTTTGTCTTGTCATTAACAGGTGACATCAATAAGGGATCATAGCTTCACCTGGATTCACCTGGTCAGTCTGTGTCACAGAAAGCTTTTGTCTTGTCATTAACAGGTGACATCAATAAGGGATCATAGCTTCACCTGGATTCACCTGGTCAGTCTATGTCACAGAAAGCTTTTGTCTTGTCATTAACAGGTGACATCAATAAGGGTCATAGATTCACCTGGTCAGTCTGTGTCACAGAAAGCTTTTGTCTTGTCATTAACAGGTGACATCAATAAGGGTCATAGATTCACCTGGTCAGTCTGTGTCACAGAAAGCTTTTGTCTTGTCATTAACAGGTGACATCAATAAGGGATCATAGCTTCACCTGGATTCACCTGGTCAGTCTGTGTCACAGAAAGCTTTTGTCTTGTCATTAACAGGTGACATCAATAAGGGATCATAGCTTCACCTGGTCAGTCTGTGTCACAGAAAGCTTTTGTCTTGTCATTAACAGGTGACATCAATAAGGGATCATAGCTTCACCTGGATTCACCTGGTCATTCTGTGTCACAGAAAGCTTTTGTCTTGTCATTAACAGGTGACATCAATAAGGGATCATAGCTTCACCTGGATTCACCTGGTCAGTCTGTGTCACAGAAAGCTTTTGTCTTGTCATTAACAGGTGACATCAATAAGGGTCATAGCTTCACCTGGATTCACCTGGTCAGTCTGTGTCACAGAAAGCTTTTGTCTTGTCATTAACAGGTGACATCAATAAGGGTCATAGATTCACCTGGTCAGTCTGTGTCACAGAAAGCTTTTGTCTTGTCATTAACAGGTGACATCAATAAGGGTCATAGCTTCACCTGGTCAGTCTGTGTCACAGAAAGCTTTTGTCTTGTCATTAACAGGTGACATCAATAAGGGTCATAGATTCACCTGGTCAGTCTGTGTCACAGAAAGCTTTTGTCTTGTCATTAACAGGTGACATCAATAAGGGTCATAGATTCACCTGGTCAGTCTGTGTCACAGAAAGCTTTTGTCTTGTCATTAACAGGTGACATCAATAAGGGATCATAGCTTCACCTGGATTCACCTGGTCAGTCTGTGTCACAGAAAGCTTTTGTCTTGTCATTAACAGGTGACATCAATAAGGGTCATAGATTCACCTGGTCAGTCTGTGTCACAGAAAGCTTTTGTCTTGTCATTAACAGGTGACATCAATAAGGGATCATAGCTTCACCTGGATTCACCTGGTCAGTCTGTGTCACAGAAAGCTTTTGTCTACTCCGTGTATTTACATACATTTAAATCTCACTGTTAGATGTCCAGGCAAGAGAGATGATACGATTTGCAAGCCAAAGTGATCGCCCTGGAAGATTCTTGTTTTGACAATAGTTACTGTCAGACAGGGCTCTTACTTTGGTGTCATTTATTAGTATTTATTTCAAACCCATCCCCCACCAGGCTGCTGAGGGGAGGACGGCTCATAATAATGGCTGGAACGGATGTGTTGGAAACAATGTGTTTGATGTTGTTGATACCATTCCACCGATTCTGCTCCAGCCATTACCACGAGCCCATCCTCCCCAATTAAGGTGCCACCAACCTCCTATGTCCCCCACCCCTCCCTTCAGAGGACAAAAGCAACCTTGTTTTTACACACTTTCTCCCTAGATATGTTTCTACGTACATGTCACTTTCCCCACACATGACAAAAATACAGTTCAATATACACTGAGTGTACAAAACATCAGGAACTCCTTCCATGATATAGACTGACCAGGTGAATCCAGGTGAAAGCTATAATTGCTTATTAATGCCCACTTCAATCAGTGTAGATGACTGGGAGAAGACCGGTTAAAGAAGGATTTTCGAGCCTTTAGATAATTGAGACATGGATTGTGCATGTGTGCCATTCAGAGGGTCAATGGGCATGGCAAAAGATGGAAGTCCCTTTGAATGGGGTATGTTAGTAGGTACCAGGCGCACCGGTTTGTGTCAAGAACTGCAATGCTCCTGGGGTTTTCACGCTCAACAGTTTCCTGTGTGTATCAAGAATTGTCCACCACCCAAAGGACATCCAGCCAACTTCCAGCCATCTGTGGGAAGCATTGGAGTCAACATGAGCCAGCATTCCTGTGGAAAGTGTTGTCCTGTAGGGCTGGGAATTGCCAGGGTCCTCACGATACGATATTATCATAATACTTAGGTGTCGGTATGATTAGTATTGCGGTTCTTACGATTCTCATGATTCTATATGTATTGCGATTCGATTTTCCAAACATATTGCTCACCAAATGTCTGTGGAGGGACAAGAGAGAGTCATGAGAAAACAAGTTTTGATCAGTCATGGAAATAAATGTGCTTAAAACACATTGGCTCCTTATTTAAAAAGAAGACGGAGAACAAGATATGAAATGAAAATGGAGTTTTGGTGCATGTACAGCCTACTATAGCAAAAATAGTATTGCAATATTGTCAAAATGATACAATATATCGTCAAAAATAATATCAGAATATGTAACTGTATCAATGGTTTCCCCCGTCACTATTAGTCAGTGTGAGAGTGTGTTCTTTCATTGAAGGCAAATTATCATCACTTATCATCAATTATCAACACACGTGTGTATGTGTGTTAGTCAGTGTGTGTGAGAGTGTATACATACCCTGCAAGAGTGACCGGATCAAGAGATGTCATCACTTGGTATGTGTGTGTTAGTAAGTGTGTGTGAATCTTTGTGGAAGGTGGTCATCACGTTTGGGTGTTAGAAATTATACACAACAGCAACATGACTGAACAGGGAAAAGCCCTTCTCAACGTCAGCTCTGTACAGTGGGGCAAAAAAATATTTAGTCAGCCACCAATTGTGCAAGTTCTCCCACTTAAAAAGATGAGAGAGGCCTGTAATTTTCATCATAGGTACACTTGAACTATGACAGACAAAATTAGAAAAAAAATCCAGAAAATCACATTGTAGTATTTTTTATGCATTTATTTGCAAAATATGGTGGGGAAAAGTATTTGGTCACCTACAAACAAGCACGATTTCTGGCTCTCACAGACCTGTAACTTCTTCTTTAAGAGGCTCCTCTGTCATCCACTCGTTACCTGTATTAATGGCACCTGTTTGAACTTGTTATCAGTATAAAAGACACCTGTCCACAACCTCAAACAGTCACACTCCAAACTCCACTATGGCCAAGACCAAAGAGCTGTCAAAGGACACCAGAAACAAAATTGTAGACCTGCACCAGGCTGGGAAGACTGAATCTGCAATAGGTAAGCAGCTTGGTTTGAAGAAATCAACTGTGGGAGCAATTATTAGGAAATGGAAGACATACAAGACCACTGATAATCTCCCTCGATCTGGGGCTCCACGCAAGATCTCACCCCGTGGGGTCAAAATGATCACAAGAACGGTGAGCAAAAAAGACCTGCAGAGAGCTGGGACCAAAGTAACCAAAGCCTACCATCAGTAACACACTACCCCGCCAGGGACTCAAATCCTGCAGTGCCAGACATGTCCCGCTGCTTAAGCCAGTACATGTCCCGGCCCGTCTGAAGTTTGCTAGAGAGCATTTGGATGATCCAGAAGAAGATTGGGAGAATGTCATATGGTCAGATGAAATCAAAATATAACTTTTTGGTAAAAACTCAACTCGTCGTTTTTGGAGGACAAAGAATGCTGAGTTGCATCCAAAGAACACCATACCTACTGTGAAGCATGGGGGTGGAAACATCATGCTTTGGGGCTGTTTTTCTGCAAAGGGACCAGGACGACTGATCCGTGTAAAGGAAAGAATGAATGGGGCCATGTATCGTGAGATTTTGAGTGAAAACCTTCTTCCATCAGCAAGGGCATTGAAGATGAAACGTGGCTGGGTCTTTCAGCATGACAATGATCCCAAACACACCGCCCGGGCAACGAAGGAGTGGCTTTGTAAGAAGCATTTCAAGGTACTGGAGTGGCCTAGCCAGTCTCCCGATCTCAACCCCATAGAAAATCTTTGGGGGGAGTTGAAAGTCTGTGTTGCCCAGCAACAGCCCCAAAACATCACTGCTCTAGAGGAGATCTGCATGGAGGAATGGGCCAAAATACCAGCAACAGTGTGTGAAAACCTTGTGAAGACTTACAGAAATCGTTTGACCTCTGTTTTTATTTATTTGATTTATTTCACCTTTATTTAACCAGGTAGGCTAGTTGAGAACAAGTTCTCATTTACAACTGCGACCTGGCCAAGATAAAGCATAGCAGTGTGAACAGACAACACAGAGTTACACATGGAGTAAACAATTAACAAGTCAATAACACAGTAGAAAAAAAAGAGTCTATATACATTGTGTGCAAAAGGCATGAGGTAGGCAAATAATTACAATTTTGCAGATTAACACTGGAGTGATAAATTATCAGATGGTCATGTACAGGTAGAGATACTGGTGTGCAAAAGAGCAGAAAAGTAAATAAATATAAACAGTATGGGGAGGAGGTAGGTAAATTGGGTGGGCTATTTACCGATAGACTATGTACAGCTGCAGCGATCGGTTAGCTGCTCAGATAGCAGATGTTTGAAGTTGGTGAGGGAGATAAAAGTCTCCAACTTCAGCGATTTTTGCAATTCGTTCCAGTCACAGGCAGCAGAGAACTGGAACGAAAGGCGGCCAAATGAGGTGTTGGCTTTAGGGATGATCAGTGAGATACACCTGCTGGAGCGCGTGCTACGGGTGGGTGTTGCCATCGTGACCAGTGAACTGAGATAAGGTGGAGCTTTACCTAGCATGGACTTGTAGATGACCTGGAGCCAGTGGGTCTGGCGACGAATATGTAGCGAGGGCCAGCCGACTAGAGCATACAGGTCACAGTGGTGGGTGGTATAAGGTGCTTTAGTAACAAAACGGATGGCACTGTGATAAACTGCATCCAGTTTGCCGAGTAGAGTATTGGAAGCTATTTTGTAGATGACATCGCCGAAGTCGAGGATCGGTAGGATAGTCAGTTTTACTAGGGTAAGTTTGGAGGCGTGAGTGAAGGAGGCTTTGTTGCGTAAGCCGACTCTAGATTTGATTTTAGATTGGAGATATTTGATATGAGTCTGGAAGGAGAGTTTACAGTCTAGCCAGACACCTAGGTACTTATAGATGTCATTGCCAACAAAGGGTATATAACAAAGTATTGGGATAAACTTTTGTTATTGACCAAATACTTATTTTCCACCATAATTTGCAAATAAATTCATTAAAAATCCTACAATGTGATTTTCTGGATTTGTTTTCTAATTTTCTCTGTCATAGTTGAAGTGTACCTATGATGAAAATTACAGGCCTCTCTCATCTTTTTAAGTGGGAGAACTTGCACAATTGGTGGCTGACTAAATACTTTTTTCCCCCACTGTAACAAAAAGGGATTCAGACATATGTGGCACACAAGATACATGGTGCTCTCGGCCCCAGCCACTACAGATCAGGAGCTTTAAATGGCACCTCTCACCTACTCTCTGCTGCTTTGCATGTTGGTTGTATTGAAATTTGTAACACTAACTTCAACAGGCAGTCACGCTGTAACATCAAGCTGTTAACTTATACAGCCCTGCTTTGTTGCTATGCCGCTTTCGTAGCCAGACCAGCTGGCTGTTGCATTGTGGGAAGAGTAGTTTCAAGTTTCTTCAAGCTCTAACAGACTTCTGTGGACAAGCCTTTAGTATACATGTAGCCCACCTCTTCTTGTAGCATGCTCACATGTCTTGTACTGCTGCTCACATGAACATTGTTGTGTAGTTGCTATCCTGACTGTAGTTATGTGTGTATGTTACTTATTGTTAGTTTGTGACTTTGTTGTCATGACCTCACATTTGTAAATGGATTCTGAAAATAAGGAAGTGTAATGCGAGCATGACCTTTGTGTGTCAAACACAAATGGAACACAAAAGGTTAGACACACACACGCGTGCACATACACAGCTGAAAGAAGAGAACAAACACTCAGACAGAAGAGGGGAGGAGTGGAGGACAGGTGGGTTAGAAGGAAAGAGAGGGAGAATGAGAAGGACAGAGAAAAATGTATGATTAGTTTAACCATTATATACTGGAGGGGCTAGTTTGTTTTTCATTCCTGATAGTGATGGTGAGCAGATGTGCAGTTCCTTAGTTTACCTTTTAAAGGTGCTCTCTCTTTCTCTCCCTCTCTCTCTCTCCCTCCCTCTCTCTCTCTCTCTCTCTAGTTCATTATCTCATTGAGGAACAGTGTATGGTATGACATATTCAGAGTAATCTCACTGGACTGTGTCTGTTTGCAAAACACTAGTGGTGCTATGATCCTTCTTTAGATAGAGGATAGAGAGGAGGTGAGATAGAGATGTGACATTAGATTGAGGCAAGGAGAGACAAAGAATTATAGTTTAATTTTAAAGATGAAATCTAAGCTTTTTTATTGCGTTGACATTTATAAAGTATCTCTTTCTGTAAGAGATTCCGGCCTGTCAGCTTTTTTTGTTCCTGTCTGTCTCTTGCTTTCACTGTTTTGTGAAAAGAGCCACAAAAAGGAAGGAAGGAGCGAAAGAGTGTCACAGAACGACAGAGAGAAAAATCAAAAAGAAGGGAGGGACGGAGGGTAAGACATACACGAGCCTGTCAGCAAGAGTGTTGCTTGTTTTCAGAAGGAGCTGAGAACAGTAAGATTGTTTACTTATCTACCTAATGTGAGATATATCGAGAAAGAGAAAGGGTAAGGGAGGAAAGAGGGTCTGATGAACAGATGAGTGTGGGAGTAAAATAGGAAGAGAAGACAGGTTGTTTAGAGGGGTGGTCTTTGCGTATGTGATGTTGAATGAGAGAAATTAAGAAATACAGTAAACGAATGTGTGGAGGAGGGCAGTTAGAGAGAGAGAGAGGGATGATAATGGAAGTAAAACATGATTTTTAGAAGTACATTTGTAGTTAATAACTGGCTAGATTTGCAGATTTAGAAAGGGCATGAAGATGCGTCAATTATGTACAGTATTTGTTACATTACCATGTATCATCATTTGCTAGCCTGGAGGTTGTACCTGTACCTGTAAGTGTACCCTCACTATCCCGTCTCCTTCTCTTTGGGCCCAGAAGAAGTGAAGGTGAAAATGGTTCGGTGAGTTGATCTCCTCCCTCTCAAGACTCTTACACCCAGTTGCTCAACCCTGGTCTGGAATCTTTACCTAACGCGTGATGTCAACTTCTCTCTTTCTTTGACTTGTTCTCTCTGTTTCTTTACCACCAGTACTTTGTTCTTTAGTGTTTTCTGCTGTCTTGTGTGTTTGTAGTTCACGCGTAACGATTTGTTTTCAAACTCTGTAGGAATTCCCAGTTATTTTGCAGTAGTTTTTCAAATGATTGAAATGTTGCCCAATTCTGATTGATTCTACCTTTGCATCCTACTCTTAGTCTATCAATAGTTTGACCATGCCGTGTGTAGCTACAACTACACTGAAACTTGGCAACAGATATCAAAGTGATGGTCCACTTGTTAGTGAGAGAAAGATAATAGATTGTACATTTACAATCAGAATCATCATCATTCCCTTCAGTTTAGAAAGCGTTATCAGTCCTACCTCTCAGATACAATTGTTAGCATACAATTGTGATACAATTGTTAGCAGCAGGTTGTTCTGTATAATAGGCTAGTATAGTATCCATTGAATGAAAAGTTGGTGCTTTGTGGTGAGGTGGGTTTGTGGTCTGAATGTCATCTCTTAGGCCTTAGTCAGGCTTTACCATTCAACTGTTTTGCTAGTTCTTTACCTTGAAGCAATATTGTATACTTGTATACTAGCGTATACTTAAAAAAGGTTGCAATAATGCTGTGTAGACTGCTCTCTACCTAGTACTGTGTTAATCTATGAGCTGGTAATGGTACCTAGTACTGTGTTAATCTATGAGCTGGTAATGGTACCTAGTACTGTGTTAATCTATGAGCTGGTAATGGTACCTAGTACTGTGTTAATCTATGAGCTGGTAATGGTACCTAGTACTGTGTTAATCTATGAGCTGGTAATGGTACCTAGTACTGTGTTAATCTATGAGCTGGTAATGGTACATAGTACTGTGTTAATCTATGAGCTGGTAATGGTACCTAGTACTGTGTTAATCTATGAGCTGGTAATGGTACCTAGTACTGTGTTAATCTATGAGCTGGTAATGGTACCTAGTACTGTGTTAATCTATGAGCTGGTAATGGTACCTAGTACTGTGTTAATCTATGAGCTGGTAATGGTACCTAGTACTGTGTTAATCTATGAGCTGGTAATGGTACCTAGTACTGTGTTAATCTATGAGCTGGTAATGAGTACTGTGTTAATCTATGAGCTGGTAATGGTACCTAGTACTGTGTTAATCTATGAGCTGGTAATGGTACCTAGTACTGTGTTAATCTATGAGCTGGTAATGGTACCTAGTACTGTGTTAATCTATGAGCTGGTAATGGTACCTAGTACTGTGTTAATCTATGAGCTGGTAATGGTACCTAGTACTGTGTTAATCTATGAGCTGGTAATGGTACATAGTACTGTGTTAATCTATGAGCTGGTAATGGTACCTAGTACTGTGTTAATCTATGAGCTGGTAATGGTACCTAGTACTGTGTTAATCTATGAGCTGGTAATGGTACCTAGTACTGTGTTAATCTATGAGCTGGTAATGGTACCTAGTACTGTGTTAATCTATGAGCTGGTAATGGTACCTAGTACTGTGTTAATCTATGAGCTGGTAATGGTACCTAGTACTGTGTTAAATGAGCTGGTAATGTACCTAGTACATAGTACTGTGTTAATCTATGAGCTGGTAATGGTACCTAGTACTGTGTTAATCTATGAGCTGGTAATGGTACCTAGTACTGTGTTAATCTATGAGCTGGTAATGGTACCTAGTACTGTGTTAATCTATGAGCTGGTAATGGTACCTAGTACTGTGTTAATCTATGAGCTGGTAATGGTACCTAGTACTGTGTTAATCTATGAGCTGGTAATGGTACCTAGTACTGTGTTAATCTATGAGCTGGTAATGGTACCTAGTACTGTGTTAATCTATGAGCTGGTAATGGTACATAGTACTGTGTTAATCTATGAGCTGGTAATGGTACCTAGTACTGTGTTAATCTATGAGCTGGTAATGGTACCTAGTACTGTGTTAATCTATGAGCTGGTAATGGTACCTAGTACTGTGTTAATCTATGAGCTGGTAATGGTACATAGTACTGTGTTAATCTATGAGCTGGTAATGGTACATAGTACTGTGTTAATCTATGAGCTGGTAATGGTACCTAGTACTGTGTTAATCTATGAGCTGTAATGGTTAGTACTGTGTTAATCTATGAGCTGGTAATGGTACATAGTACTGTGTTAATCTATGAGCTGGTAATGGTACCTAGTACTGTGTTAATGAGCTGGTAATGGTACCTAGTACTGTGTTAATCTATGAGCTGGTAATGGTACCTAGTACTGTGTTAATCTATGAGCTGGTAATGGTACCTAGTACTGTGTTAATCTATGAGCTGGTAATGGTACCTAGTACTGAGCTGGTAATGGTACCTAGTGTTAATCTATGAGCTGGTAATGGTACCTAGTACTGTGTTAATCTATGAGCTGGTAATGGTACCTAGTACTGTGTTAATCTATGAGCTGGTAATGGTACCTAGTACTGTGTTAATCTATGAGCTGGTAATGGTACCTAGTACTGTGTTAATCTATGAGCTGGTAATGGTACCTAGTACTGTGTTAATCTATGAGCTGGTAATGGTACCTAGTACTGTGTTAATCTATGAGCTGGTAATGGTACCTAGTACTGTGTTAATCTATGAGCTGGTAATGGTACCTAGTACTGTGTTAACTATGAGCTGGTATGGTACCTAGTACTGTGTTAATCTATGAGCTGGTAATGGTACCTAGTACTGTGTTAATCTATGAGCTGGTAATGGTACCTAGTACTGTGTTAATCTATGAGCTGGTAATGG